>NC_050466.1:18249522-18489281 GCF_903995425.1 Onychomys torridus
GGGGCCTACACAGCCTGGGGGCAGGAGATGTGGTCAGACTTCATTCCTCCTTCTAGAGTCCCTTCCTGCTTTCCTGACCAAAGACAAACAGGGGATCCAAGGCTGCTGGGCCTGTCAGCTTGCACATCACCATGTACATCATATCTCCTGGCCAGCTCAGTGTGGATTTTCTTTGCAGTAGGTGATGGTTAGTACAGAGACCCACATTTGGTCACTGTGCAGCAGCACACAAGAGAAGGTGGAGCATTCAGGTCTAACTGGGACCTCTCAATCACACCCCTTGTTCACAGGCATGAGGATGACTGTTGGAAGATTCTTAAAGCCAGGGGAACTGGTTATCTCTACTGAAATATTATATGCTAGACCTGAAAAGGGGAGACCTCAGGTTCAGGGTCGTAGATGCAGCCCTAGTGAAATACTGATACCTGCTATCTCAAGTCAGCATGCTGGGAGACATCTTAGAGACTCAAAAGCAAACTAGCATGTCTCTGTAGCAGGCAAGATCCCTGGAGCACTCACATTCACAGAGACCGAAAATAGAATATGGATTTTAAGGGCAGTAGAGCATGGTATTGGGAAAACACCATGCTGTAATTTTGGCGCTGTACGTCTAGGTCATTGCTCTCCATTTCTCTAAGATAGACTTTGTGTAATTGGACCTGTAGCTTCACATATGCAAAGAACCATCACAACTATTCTATGCACTGACTGAGTGTGCCAGAACATTGGTATGGCCTCAACCTTGTTTACAAATTAGAGCTGCTGTGAAGCAAAGGTCCCTGAAATCTTGAGTACTGAGGGTTCTCCAAGACAGTTGACAAAATGCAGACAGAAGACATATTAGTCAAGGTTGCTGAGCAGACAAGGGTGAAACCATATGCACCCTGAGCTTGAATGGAAGAAAGGAAACAGAAACCTCCCTCTGGCCTGGATGGATGGATTCTCCTCTCCCTCTCAAGCATCAGGGCTCTGGACAGTGTGCTTCCTTGTGCCCTGGATGCCCACAGAGAGGGTGCAAATCACACTTCATGTACCCCCTCCTTCCATTGTGAAAACTGGGACAAGTCTTTGGGAAGTTTCCAGCTGGGTCCAGGGTGGGAGTTAGTGGGGAGTGGGGGGAACAGCAATGACTAGAAATACAGTGTCCTCTGCTGGGGACTTGCCCCACCTGACAGTATAATTTGTTTCACAGAGATGGAGTGAGTTGACAAGGCCAATGTGAGGGACAGAGAACCATGTGGGGTCAGCATGAAGCGGCACAGTACCTGGAAATCTTCCTCACTTGGCAAGGCACAGTGACCACAGCTTGCCAGCATCACCTCCTGCTCTAAATGCCATTTCTGGAATAGGCTACTATGGTTCAAATACTTTTACCCACATTTAACGTAAAAAAATAATGGAACCAACAGACTAAGAATCCACCTCTTTATTGCTGTGATAATTTCAGGGAAGAAAAGGATGTCATGGCCAGCATGGGTGGCCCAGACGTTCGGGATTGGGACAGACTCCAGGACATCTGGATCCTGGACATAGGTGGTACTCAATTGCTGCTGCAAAATCTTCAGGGATCCTTGTTCTGGGGATCAGGTGATACATCGATCAGCACCACCAGTCTAGTGCTTCTTTTGAAAATGACTCTCCTGTTCCTAAACCAATCCTACAAGCAGAAGAAAGGGTTGCTTTAGTACACTGAACTGTACCACCACTGAAGAACACATGCTGTAACCTTGTATACTGGCCCAATATTACTGACATTTTAGAACCTATATGGAACCCATCCCTGGTCCAGTGTATACTAGGTATGTGCTCCAGGCCTGAGCTACTCCCCTAGCAAAGCACATTTCTGATGATTCTGAAACTGTTTTTATATTGATCTAACCCCAAGAACGGTTGAGGACGTAGCTCATGTGTGTACTGATGGAAGCAACAGGTTTCATTCTCATTGAAACAGTCAAAACACCCCCACGAAGCCCCTGAGGACATGTACCACCACACCCATTCCTTCCGCTATGGAACAGACTCAGAATATTGTCTCTTCTCTCCATCAATTGATATTTTTAATGCATTCTTTCAGGAAAGGATGCAGGTCTACCTCGAGGGTTGTTCTTGGTCCTTGCTGTGTGTCCAAAAGCATCAAAAAGACTTTTCCTGGAACACCAGTACTATCTCAAGGGACAAAACAGTCTGTGAATGGCTTCATGGTTATAGCCTTTTTTGAGTATCCAGAATGCTCATTTTATGAGACAAAGGGCACGTCTTCCTGCTCTATGCTTCCTTCCTAGCTCCAAGCATAGCATCTATAGGCCTTTTTCCCTTGTGGGCATGTGGTCTGGAAAAGCCAGGGCTGATTGTAATGCTGAGTAGAGTTCACATACATACCTAACAAAAGACAGGTAAAAGGGTATGGGCCATTTGAGGTCCCTGGTCCCAGTAATGGTTCAGGAATAAGCCAGGCAGGTGACATTTACAGACTAGAACAGAAAGTCTGAGAAAAGGTTTATGACACACTCAGAGTGAAAGAGTTGAAGGTGGGCAAGAACATGGTCTCTTCACTGAAGAGAGGCATGCGGGCTGCACAGCCTGCAGAAGGTCCTGGAGAACATACTATGTCCACTGAGGGACAGACAAGGCACCTTGACGTCTTATGTTTTCAGGTGTCCAGGTAGGCACTTCCAGCCTGAGTAAATGGAGGCCTTTAGTCATCTTGAGCCTAGCCTTGGGGTGGACTGGTCTGGAGTCCTTGTGATACAACTTCAGGGTCCCACTCTTTTGCTATACTTCTCTTCTAGACAGCAACATCACAAGATGTAGAGCCCTCCACAAACATTCCTTTTTTTAGAATACTGACCAGCACATCAGCTTCCGGCACTCCCATACATCTTGCCAGATCCTTCCTGAAGTGAAAAAAATTCCAACATTTAGGCTTTGTGGTTGAAATAAACTGTATCAGGGCATGTTCTGTTTGCTTTTAAATGTTTGTGTCCACACTTGTATGTGCACTCACATGAACACACACACACACACACACACACACACACACACACACGCACACACACACACGCACACGCACACGCACACACACATTATTCCTTACCTGTGCTTTGAGACTCACTTTAGTAACAGGTTTTTTTTCAGGAACCTAAATTAAGGCTAATACCGCAAACAGGTATGTCCTCTATGTCCTTAACATGTAAAGCTTCATTAAGTGAGCATCCAGTATGAAAAGTGTTAGCCAGATTTTAATCTGAGGTGGAATCCCCCCTGCATTTTCCCAGCCACACTTCATACTTCTCACTCATATTCACAGAGACTCATTTAGAACAAGCATTGTCTAAATATCCCACTCACGCCCCACTTAAGCAGGCAACAAAACACAATCTTTCCAGTTGGACTAGGGCACATCCCCTACTCCAGAATCCAATTTCTGCTGGAGTGTCCAGACACGGTGGCTTAGTTTCTAGAGGAAATCAGGGGTTCATGAGCAGCAAAGGACAGCCCGGGCAAAGGTGCAGTGCCTGAAAACGAGGCTTACCTTGCTCGCAAGCTGGGGTAGCGAGTCTCTTGGAAAAGACGCTCCAGTTTCTGCAGCTGAGACAGGGTGAATCTGATGCGACGCCGGGAAGGCAGCCTGTCCCCAGCCTGGAGACTCTTGGTGCCCTCAGGCATTACCGCCTCTTGCTGAGGCTGCTGAACACCGCCTCCATGAGCACCTTCCTCGTGGATCCCCTTGTGTATGGGGCCAGAACTTCCATAGTCAGTATGGCCTCCTTCCATTTCTTCTTCTTCGTTTCCTCCCTCCTCTACCACTCCTGTGGCTTCCTGATGAAGACTGGACTGAGCAAGCTCTTCTTGAGCAGGCTTGATTGGGGCACGTTCACCCAGAGCAAGCTCGCCCTGATAAAGCGCACCCTGAGCAAGCTCGCTCTGTACAAGCCCTTTCTTGCCTCCTTCCTCTCCAGGCATCAGGACCATTGCATTCCCACCTGTAAGAGAAACAAACACAAAGATAAAGATCGGATCATCATGGCCCATGGATCATTGGGAAGCCTGGAGTGGGGCCACAGGCCGAGCGGGGTACCTGAAGGAAGCGCCTGGCCACTGGCCTTTCCACCACACTTGCTTCCCAGACTTTGCCCAAGTCCAGTCAGAACCATTTTACTGACCGTGCTGTTGTTGCTGGTCCTCATCGGCTCTGGGACTCAGCATCCTGTTGAAACTGTGGCAGCAGTCCTGACGGGTCTCCATGCCGGGAATCTTTTGATCAGAGAACCCAGGTCCGTAGCTTTGAAAGCCGCTTCTTCACTGTCTGGCGCCAGAGGTACAGCTGTGACGCTCCACCCGGAAGACTTGTCTTCTGGAGACTCAACCTAATTACAATGTGTCCAATCACACATTCTGGCCTGCACAGCCTCAGTGGCTGTGGGCTTGTCCTCTGAGGTGCCTAGCCAGAAGCACTTTAGGGCTGCAGAGAGCAGGGAGTACTTTAAAAAAAATGCAGTCAGTGTGTTTGGTGGGGGTGGGGAAGCCGTGGTTCTGGTTTTCTGCTTATCTGACACCTCTAGTTTTGGGCAAGGATGGACTGTTCAAATTCAGTCACAGAGAGTAACACAAAGTCTTTCTCAAACTCAGCAGACCCTTGATCCCTGCTAAATCATTTTTATTAAATTATGCATATGTCCTTCTAACAAAATGCCCCAACCTTGGTTGTGCCTCCTTGAAGAGCCCTGGGTGATGGCAAATATGTGGGTAAGCCAAGACAAGGTCCTCCTGAGAGACTGTGCTCCCAACAGGGCTGAATTCCACCAGTGTTCACAAGCTCATTCTGATGGAGACCTTTCTCTACCTAGCGGTGCTTGACCAAGGTCCTAGGGTGACCCAAAGATACCTGTGGGCATCAAAGAACTATTCTGGGCACAGGCTCCAACTTGTCTCACATCTGTGAAGGTGAAAGACAGGGGGAGTAAGCAATTCTGGATGTAAGCTCTACAAAGAATCATTGCAGGAAGGGGAGGTACTGAGGAAAAGTTAGAGAGATTCCCCAGAGTAGGAGACATTCCCAAAATTTAAAAGAGCCACTGAGCTCTGTGATTTCATGGTTTTTGTTTTAAATAGGACCTTGGCAGAGCCTGGACAATGGCAGAGGTAATTGTTAGGAGATGGGATACTTCTCTGTGGTAGCACAGGCTGATACACTGGAGGGCCCATGGTCCATATGGTCTAGCCTACACCAAGGAGATGATTATGCTCTGTTCACCTATTGCCCACCTAGTCAGGGGTGGCTCAACCCTGTCTCACTCCAGACCCCTTTGTCCATCCCTGACTAGGCTTTGTGAGTTGTGGGGCTTGACTGACTGGTAACCCTCAGCCACTGGGAAGTCTTGCATCCTCTGACATTTCAGCTGTCCCAGGTGCTTTTATTTATACTCAGCTCTCTTTCTTCTCACAGCCACCAAGAAGCCGCTCAACTGTCCTTCCTCTGCTCCTTGTCTTCTGGGTTGTTGTGAAAGGCTTCCCTGAAACACTGAAGTGGGAGGCTTTCTTAGACACAGACTTTACTCATGCTAGCAAATAGATGCTGGAGAAGCTAGGCTATGTAAGGAGACAATAGTGACATATGTGCTTTCCTGACGGACTTGGTGGCCTGGTTGGACTGCCACACTAGCTGCGATCCCTGTCTTTATTAGTGTGAGACAGCTTGACTGTCCTCCTGAAGCCAGAAACTCTTTGTGTGTCATCTTTAGTGTTCCTGGATTGGTTGTTTCAAACCAACACTCTTTTTAGCCCTAGCATCCCTGCAACCTATGCCAGCAACTAGCAAATTTGAATGTGAGTGCTTTTTCCTCACTAAGGACAGACAACTAGCTCCTGCATCCAAACCAACCCTGGATTCTGAGACAATTTTCCCAAGACTCTTCCCAGGGTTTGGGTGAAGCAGGGAAGCTATCATGCATTCAGGGTGTCCTGGAGACTGATCATTTCCTACCCTTACTCCAGAGCTCACAGGACACTGGGTGTATTTTTTATTTGTGGCAGTTTGCTACAGGACTTAGCAAAGAGTATTGCAGAGGGATTTTTCTCTCTGATGGTGGATTCCGCACCCTAAAAGATGGATCCTTGCTGTGTAACCCAGAGGAGCCTTGGAGTGCACTATGGGAGTATTTAACACAGATAAACAGCAAGGCCTGCTATGCTCCAGTCTGTTATCTATGTGAGTCTGGAAACCAGCACCCATCTCTGCCTTTACCCTTGATCCTCTTGACTCTGTTGTCCCCATCTTGGACCTGGGTGAGGGATCCTACTCTGCTGAGCCCTTAGGATGTTCCTGCTGGCCTGCTGCGATCTAGTTGTTCAATCCTACATATCTCTGCAAGACAGAAAACCTGTACTCATAAGCAGCTTTTTCTGTGGAACAGCAGTGATTCATCAGCCCAATTACTGCTCTGTGTGATTTTCTTATTAGTTATATTTTAAGAGGGACTCTCCAGGATTGCAATGCGTCAATCAAATCTTGTGGCTCCTTCTTGTTTAGTTACATACTCAATGATTCCTGTCAGTGATTCTCAACCTTCCTGATACTGTGGCCATTTAATATAGTTGCCCATGCTGTGGTGACCACAACCATTTTCATTGTTGCTTCCTAATTGTAATTTTGCTACTGTTATGAGTTATAATATACTATCTTTGTTTTCCAATGGTAAAGGTCTGTGGACCCAAAATGTAAAAGGGGATAGAACCTCCAAGTTGAGAAGCACTGCTTTAGGTGAAGGCATGTGATTGTGGAGTTTCTACACTATTTTCCCAGGTGACTCTGCTCATCATAATTGTTAGATGGGAAACCTACCTGCACACAGATTTTCCTGAGGGATTCCTTGGTCAGCATGTACACATCCACACCCAGGTGCATTCACAGTCACAACATTCACATGCAGAAACATCTGTAGCCAAAGCCCTCCCATCCCATTGGCCCATAACCAAGAGAGAGGCTAATCTGCAGAATGGAAGAGTAGTTCCAGAATCATGGGAAGCATAAAAGGAAAGTGGTCCAAACATTTCATAAAGCTAGTTACTGCTGGGAAGGGAAACACAAATGAATTCTGTCTGTTTTATTGAGGAGCACATGTTTAAGAAAACAAACAAACTTGGATCACTGATTAACTATAACCCAAGACAATATTAAGTTTACCTTAAGAGTATTAAGACCATTCAAATTAGCAGTTTTAGAAGCAATTGATCAGCTCTAAGAAGAAACATAATTGTGGGATCAGGATCTATACCTGGTGCTTGAGCAGTATTTTTGGAGTCCATTTCCTATGGTGGGAATCCTTGAACCGACTTCATACAGAGGACAGGAGCTTGGTCCTGCCTCAACTGAACATACCAGGCTCTGCTGACTTCCCATGGGAGCCTTACCTGTTTGGAGGGAACCCTCTCTCTTTTTTTGTGTGTGTATACTGGTGTCTTGTGCAGAAATAATGAGTAGTGAGCCCTTCTCCAAACCAGGAAAGGAGTAGACAGGTCAGAGATCCTCCCTTTCAGTCTTTCAACCAGCCACATCACTTTGGAGTGTTCTTGCTTAACCCCATGGTATGCTGTATCCCAGCCACAGGCCCTGGAACATTCTTGCTGTATCCAGGCCTTAGGTTCTGTCAGGGACTCTGTAAGGACTCTTCCTGCTGTTTGTAAGAGACACATGGTCGAGGGAGACAAGGGTTGATATAGAGGGAGGCCAGAACTGGGAAGTGTGTGGGCAGACATCTTGAAGGATATAATCCTGAAGAAGGAGCCAGATGGGTGGCTGAAGTGAGCTCCAGAGAAGGGTACCTCGGATAGAGATGGTTAGTGGTATGGCCGAGAGACGGTCTGGAAACACGCTGGGCAAAATTTTCAGTGGAAAGTGTCAAGGTTGGGAGTAAGATGTACCAATGATGAGCCTTTCCAGGTAGTCATGGCACATGCCTTTTATCCCAGGACTCAGGAGGCAGAGCCAGGCAGATCTGCGTGATTTCAAGGCAATCCTGGTCTACAGAGCAAGATCCAGGACAGGCACCAAAACTACACAGAGAAGCCTTGTCTTGAAAAAAATTATGAGCCCCAAGAAAGAGGTTGGAGCTGGGGGTAGCCAGCAGGGCCCAGGACAGAGGCCACTGAGAAGTCAAAAGACTGTGCAGCAGGATGAGGGTATGCTGTGAGGGTATGACGTGAGGCAGGCTGCAGGACAGCAGTGGGGATTTCTCATGTAAATCAGCCTGACCATCCAGGGTCCAGTGTACAGAAGGAAATCATGGCCCTTGTATCAACTCCAGGAACCTAAATGTGCCTTTGTGGGGCTCAAAGACCAGTAAAAATCTTTCTGTTGTGTTGATACTTGACCACATAAACTCCCCTGGTGCTCTCTGAGAGAGGTTTGTCCTTCCTGGAAACAAGCTCAGGCTGCCATACAAACGCTCAGATAGTCCCCTGGTGGGGTTGTAAGAACGTTCAACATCGTCAGTGACACCCATCGAGAATGAAGAATCCTTGCTAGCAGAAATTGGTAATATTGACTTAGCGTGTGTTGATCTGGCTGTGATACTCACTGCAGAATTATGTCTAAACAAAAATCTGGGAAGGGCCTTGATATCTTTCATGGGAGAAGTTACTCCATAGGCAAAAGTGTGACCTGAGGATAGATGATTTTACACACCATAAACACCATGCTCTCACAAGTGCAGTCAGGGTGATCTTTCCCAAACGCCACCCTGACTCTGCTGCTTCTCTGCTCAGACACTGCCCATAGCTGCCCAACATCCTTCTGATTTTCCAGAGCCCAACACTGCCCTTCTCTGACCTCATGTTCCATTTGAAGTTGTCACCAAACAGTGTTCCTTGGTCCACCTTTGTTCCTTCTGGTTTTATTTCTGGCATGTGCTACTTTCTAATTTAACTCTGAGGCCCTGTCCTGTGCACACTTCCTGGTCTTCCCGCCTGTGTGAACGGTTCTATACTGCCACTACTACCTCCTATTACTGAGTTGGGATACCTGAGGGGCTCTGGGGATTGGCCTGTCTAGTGCTGGATGTGTTCCTGTGGGCCGAGGACTTATGCTGGGAACAAGGAAGCAATGAGGCAGGTAGCATGCTCCCAGGTAAAAAGGAACAGAGACCACCAATGTATCTGGGCCAACTCCAGTGTACCTGGCCCTCTCCACAAGTCTGAGAGGGTGGGTATTTTTCTGGCTACCAGATAACAGCAGTGTGCCAATATTTTGCTAAGTGATTCCATGACTGAGGGGTAGGATGGAGGGTTGATGGCAGGAGAAAGGCATAGGTACCGACAGGAACCCCCTCACTAAGCTTCAAGGAGCTCTGCGCACTAAGGGATCTAGGCTCTCCTCCCACAGCTTGTTCTATTGGTGGGACCCTCTGGAGTCTGTAGCTCTACAGGCTGCTTGACTCCCTTCCTGGGCCCATTTGACAGTCCTGAAACAGCAGTGGGCTCCATACATCCCTGCTGTCACCACCCCAACATTGGTCAGCTGGATCATGATGTTTCACCACTCCATTTTCCTGAGGTGGTCTATTCTTACCTTTATTTCATGTTTTTCCTTCCATGCAGAAATAAATTGGACAGTCAGTGAAGGGTAAAGTCAAAGCAAGACAGAAGGGTGGACACTTGACTGGGGAAGTAGAAAGAAGAAGCTAAGTGATGGAGAGATGTTGGTAGTGTTTCAGCACTAAGTTCTCAGCAGGCTTCAGGGTGCTAGCCAAGCACCATCAACCAGTGTCACAGTAGCAACTCTCGGGAGTCTCGGTATGCCAACTGGGAAGATCCCTTGCAGAGCATGTCTGCAGAGAGCAGGCCTCTGAGAAGCACAAGATGTGGATCTCCCATGTTGGGCATGTCTCAAATGCTGGAGGAAAAATGCCCTGCTTGTGGCTGAAGCACCAAGTCTCCAAGGCTGTGGCCCAAACAGTGGATCTCAAAGTAAAAGCAATGCCATTGTAGGTAAGACAGCAATCATGTGCCTACTGAAAAAGACTCAGGACAACTGGTCCATGACCTGAAGTGCTGCACATGGATTTCCCCACCTCATGCTTTCTCATGTTTACTGACCTGCAGTTTCGCTTCAGGCACATTCATGTTTCTGCTGAGCATCTGTCTTTGTAGAGAAAGCCACACAGATCAGTATTCAAGGTTATGAGAGATATCACAGGCTGGAAACACTGTGTGATTGTGACAATCTGTGTCTTCCTGCTAAACTCCTCAAGGACTTGTCACTGATAAAGCCAGGCATGCTTTTCAAAGGTTTCACATCATCACAACATTTAAAGAGTTGTGTTGAACATTGATGGTCAAGAAGACTGTCATTAGCTTTTACAAATAATTTCAATGCAGCATTTTATAAATGAGCACAAAGGCAGAAGTCTATGATGAAGATGTTATGTAAATTTTAACCATAGTAATACGTGGTAAATATATTGAAGGCCACATGATGACAGGATCTTATTCTCTTGACTGTGTTTCCTGTAAATTTTGTTTAGTACCTAATGCAAGGAGCAGGAAGGAGCAGGGGTGGGCGGTAGAGTTGAGGGTGTGGGAGAAAATGAGATAAAATAGAAATCATCAAAAATATAATCTTCCATGTACCATAGGTCACAACCAAGAGTGTGTAGCCTGAAGTGATAGTGGAGACTTGTAATTCCAGCAACGTGGAAATCTAAGGCATAAGGGTCACAACATAATGCCTGAGTGGGCTGTGGTTTAAGTTCAAGGTCAGCCTGAGGAAGGTAGAGAGACCCTATCTCAATCAGTAAGAGGAGGCTGGTAGTGAATGCAAGGATCCTCAGTATTGTATTCCCAGTACTTGAATGCCAGAGAGAGGATAGCCTCAAGAACAAGATTAGCCTGGCTTACATGGGGAGGTCCATTTTATCAAGGACTCCAAAGGAAGTCCATTTTTAAAGAATCCAAGCACACGTTTAGTATCAACCAAGAAATGGGGGCTTTGGTCTTAGATGTAGTGGACTGCTTGTAGAACGTACACATTCCATGCCTTCAACACTCACCACAGACAAACAAGAGTGGCAAAGACAACCACAGAGTAGGACAATGTATGGAAAGAACACTGTCACAGTCTACTACCCAGTAGGGTATCTAACCAAATCAAGAGGTGAGGACACAGAGAAAAGAGTAGCTTCTAGGCTGTGGGTAGAAATATCTACTCATGCACTATGTGAGGAAAAGCATTGATTACAAAAAGACTCAATCCAGTACCTCCATTTCGGAGCTTACACAGCCAAGACCAGAAGGCTGTAGCTGCAGAAGGTTTTGTAATCATCAACCCACCCCCATAGCCACAAGGCAAAACAACACTGAACTCCTCAGCGGAGGGATTCTAAAAAAAGACAGGGTATGCTGAAACAGTAGTGTGAGATTCAGACCCGAAGGGATCTCAACACCAGCAGAAACTACAGCTGAGAAGCCTGAGAACTATGACAAATCAGTCAAAAAAGGACATTGCCCTCTATCACAGGAGGCCTTTAGAGCACTACTGTTTACACCAGGAAGGAAGAAGACATCAGGTTCTGGGGAGGAAGAAGAAGGGAATTTTGGTACAGTTTGTCAAGAGGAATGGACTTCCAGAGCTCTGTCAGACAAATCTATAGCATCCGAATAGTCAGAGTTCCTAGTCAATGTTCATTCACCCATGTTGCACCACAGTTGAGAACAGAGATAAAGAAGGACATGATCAGTAAGCACACCTGTCTCATGCCACCACTGCATGAAAACACTAACCCTGATTCAAACACTGAACTCGATGCCACAAAGCAACTTCCACACACCCATCATGGGGTAGAAGCCACCTGTTGTTTGGAAATGAATCAGGAGGACAGGGCCCAGAAGGGGTAAAGGCCAAGTCAATATGAACATTAGCCCCTGGAGGCTAGAGTCCCTCCTGTTGCCTGCCACTTACCTTGTGAGCACATATGGGTACTGGGTTTCTTGGAAAATGGTCTCCATTTCCTGCACCTGCCACTGTGTGAAGTGGAACTGGATTTGGTGCCTGTTGGGCTGGCGCCTTGGAACCTCAGCCAGCAAGATGGCTGGTTCCTTTGGGTCGGCCTTCATGGGAACCTGGTTGCTGTGGTCACCTTCAGGACCTTGGGTGTTGTAAGGGCTCATGTGGCCTCCGTGGTTGAGGTTGCCCTGTTTGTTTTCACTGTCGACCAGCTTAGAGCTCTTCATAGACGCTGCCACCCGCTTTGGCTGCTCCCTCCTGTTCAGGGTGGTGGCCGATGCCCTCTTCATGGCCATCCAGATGATAGTAGAAGTTGTTGTTGTAATTGTGGAGGTGCTCCATGGCTGCTGCTCCTCAGAAGCCTAGTGACCTGCACCCTCCCTGAGGTCCTTGGCAGGCGCCTTGGCCTGGGGGCTCACAAAAGGATGCTGCCACAAATGTTTAGGCCCTACTTTTTCAAGACTGCTATTGGCTTTCTGTGTGTCTCCTATATGTATGGGTGTGTCTCTGAAGAGAGAATGTGCTGGGGTGTGGCCAACACAGGGGATGGGGAAAGGAAACAGAATGTCACCTTCCAGAGACCTGCTCAGATCTGGCTGCCTACCCTGGCTTGTGCTCATGGACCCCAAAGAACACCTTGGGAATGGGGCTATCTGAGATTCTAGGCTGATTTTAGCATAGAGAGTGGGGGAGGCGGGGGAAACTCACAATGAGCACATGAGGCTTGGGTGAAGACTGGAGAATTTCTCATCATCCCAGACACCACATTTCCGAGTCTACGACACATGAAATGAAGACTGAGTGAACAGGGTCAGCTCTGTTTGTGTCTGTTTCAAGAGTCTTCAAGGACTTGAAAGCTCAGGCCCGTGCTGGACCTCCACCTTCAGCACTGGCATTTTGGTCTTATGTTTACAGTGTGTTTTACAGCACTGCAAAAGGGCCAGTGTAACCCTTGGAAAATTTAACAGACGCCAGGGAGCCAGTGAAGAATCTGCATTAGAATGCTTTTAGAAGGTCCTGTCCAGTGCTTCTCAGCTCTGCAAGTTCAGACACTGTACCAACTGCTCTCTTTGTGTTGCAGTACAAAGTACTGAGTGTCGAGGGGGCCTTCACACAATGACTTGGGCAGAGTAAGTGCCACAGACTCTGGAAGGCCATAAACAGGGGAGAGGTTGTGTGCAGTTCTTGTGGTAGAGGGACTGCTCTCATTGACCGTGTTTCAGAGTGCTGGGGTTGGGGTGGGTTGTTAATAGGACCTGAGAGAGAAAATGCAGTGTTGTCCTTTGGTTTGTTTCTTTGCTTTGTGTTTCTGACAGTCTCTCATGTATCCCAGGCGAGCCTGAACCCCACATTCCCATACTGTGTACATTAGGCTGACCAGGGCTTTACTTCTTTGTGTTACACCCTCCCAAGGGTAATAGATGTGAATAGAAATATCTGGCTTTTTCTTAATTAAGTAATTATAAAAAAAGAGGTATTAGAACTGGAGGCTTAGCTGTGTATAGAGCTGTAGCATGGCTGGAGAGCCCCCAGGAATTCTAATTATATCGTAGGGCAAACATCTCAACCTGTAAATGTGGACACCATGCCTACAAATAAGTAAGCTTTGTCAAATATTGCTGGATATCAGGTTAATCAAACAGGTCATTGTTTTTGAGGGAATATCCAGCCTTTCATTGAAGGAGTGACATAGAGCAATGCTAGTTTTGACTGAAAGGGCTTGAGAGAAAGATCCAGAATGTAAGGATTGACCATGTATGGTGGTTATGCTCAGAGTGCAGTCTGTGGGTGGAAAGATCTTTAAATGCATGGTAAACCCAGCAGTAAGACAGGAAGGAATCTCAGCGTTCCTGACAGTGTGGTCTCCCACTTCAGTAAATCCAAACACCCAACGGGAGTCAAAGAAACTGCACCCTGTGTTTTCAATAGGATGTTGTGTGTGGATATAAGATATCTGAGGGAAGGGATGTTTGCAAAATTTCCTCAATGAACAACAGAACGTCTTTTCTCTTAAAGTGTCAATGAAAGAATGCTCTAACTTTCAGACACAGATCCCAAGCAGTCATGTGTAGTCAGCCAATCAGAAACACACATCCCTTTTCACACTTATTTACCTGTTCTCCCCACAGTCTCTGTTCATGTTTTATGAAGGTGCCCTCTCATAGACACACTCAACTGGTCCTTTTCACAGCCATAGGAGTAATAGAAAAGCGGAGCTTTTTTCCAATCATCGAATTGATCCGAAGGCCAATCAGACCTGAGCCAGATATGTGGTCACATAGAGCATGCCTCAACAGGATCTGGCCCCTCAGCTGGATTCACATTTTGTTAGCAGTTTCCTCCAAGATAAGACATTCCATTTGGAGGAAACTCTTGAAGACATAAGACATTCCAAATGGAGGTGAAACATTTTAAAATAGAGGAGAGCGGGTTAAGACAGAGGAAATAAAAGCCTGGATAGCTACATCTGGGCTTAGTAGATGTTTGTTCCTGGTTCTTTCTGTCTCCCCAGGAAGAGTGTCAACAGCAAATGTCAGGTCCACACAACCGAGGAGCACAGGATGGGAATCAGCAGTCCACTCAGGCACAAGATGCCATCCTCAGGATCCGTTCCTGGAACATCATCCCCAGTGAAAAGACTGAAGTCACTGGATGTGGCATCTAGATACTAGAGCAGGTCAGAAGACAAAATTCAGTACCTGGAAGATTGGGAGGCAAGAGACCAAACGGAACTCTATAAAGTCATCTCTGGTTGGAATATCCAATGTGGAACCTCAGGGCCTTTCCTCCTGCGGACTCCAGGTCCCCAGTGACCCAATCTCTCTGTCTCTCTGTCTCTCCTTCTGTCTCTGTCTCTGTCTCTGTCTCTCTCTCTTTGTTTCTCTTTCTCCAAGTGTGATCACCTCTATGCACCCTTGGGGATTATCCTAAAATAAAGCTGACTGCAAAATACCATCCAGAAGTCAGTTAGGAGAAGAGGCCATGGTGCTAGTGGCAGCTGCAGCAGTGTGTATGGGGGAGGGCTCTGTGGGGTCAGGAAGGAGGATGGAGCCTCACTGGTGTAGGCAATCTTCTTCCTACACAGATACAGTGGAAGCCAGAAACAGCAGGGAACTCAGGCTCCCTGGAGACAATCTGAGGACCCTGGAAACCACTGCTTTCACCTTTGCAAGACTGAGAAAAGTTTTCAGACTACTCCAAAACCCATTGGACTGTAGGATGTGCCCTGAGCTCAATGGGGCCTACACAGCCTGGGGGCAGGAGATGTGGTCAGACTTCATTCCTCCTTCTAGAGTCCCTTCCTGCTTTCCTGACCAAAGACAAACAGGGGATCCAAGGCTGCTGGGCCTGTCAGCTTGCACATCACCATGTACATCATATCTCCTGGCCAGCTCAGTGTGGATTTTCTTTGCAGTAGGTGATGGTTAGTACAGAGACCCACATTTGGTCACTGTGCAGCAGCACACAAGAGAAGGTGGAGCATTCAGGTCTAACTGGGACCTCTCAATCACACCCCTTGTTCACAGGCATGAGGATGACTGTTGGAAGATTCTTAAAGCCAGGGGAACTGGTTATCTCTACTGAAATATTATATGCTAGACCTGAAAAGGGGAGACCTCAGGTTCAGGGTCGTAGATGCAGCCCTAGTGAAATACTGATACCTGCTATCTCAAGTCAGCATGCTGGGAGACATCTTAGAGACTCAAAAGCAAACTAGCATGTCTCTGTAGCAGGCAAGATCCCTGGAGCACTCACATTCACAGAGACCGAAAATAGAATATGGATTTTAAGGGCAGTAGAGCATGGTATTGGGAAAACACCATGCTGTAATTTTGGCGCTGTACGTCTAGGTCATTGCTCTCCATTTCTCTAAGATAGACTTTGTGTAATTGGACCTGTAGCTTCACATATGCAAAGAACCATCACAACTATTCTATGCACTGACTGAGTGTGCCAGAACATTGGTATGGCCTCAACCTTGTTTACAAATTAGAGCTGCTGTGAAGCAAAGGTCCCTGAAATCTTGAGTACTGAGGGTTCTCCAAGACAGTTGACAAAATGCAGACAGAAGACATATTAGTCAAGGTTGCTGAGCAGACAAGGGTGAAACCATATGCACCCTGAGCTTGAATGGAAGAAAGGAAACAGAAACCTCCCTCTGGCCTGGATGGATGGATTCTCCTCTCCCTCTCAAGCATCAGGGCTCTGGACAGTGTGCTTCCTTGTGCCCTGGATGCCCACAGAGAGGGTGCAAATCACACTTCATGTACCCCCTCCTTCCATTGTGAAAACTGGGACAAGTCTTTGGGAAGTTTCCAGCTGGGTCCAGGGTGGGAGTTAGTGGGGAGTGGGGGGAACAGCAATGACTAGAAATACAGTGTCCTCTGCTGGGGACTTGCCCCACCTGACAGTATAATTTGTTTCACAGAGATGGAGTGAGTTGACAAGGCCAATGTGAGGGACAGAGAACCATGTGGGGTCAGCATGAAGCGGCACAGTACCTGGAAATCTTCCTCACTTGGCAAGGCACAGTGACCACAGCTTGCCAGCATCACCTCCTGCTCTAAATGCCATTTCTGGAATAGGCTACTATGGTTCAAATACTTTTACCCACATTTAACGTAAAAAAATAATGGAACCAACAGACTAAGAATCCACCTCTTTATTGCTGTGATAATTTCAGGGAAGAAAAGGATGTCATGGCCAGCATGGGTGGCCCAGACGTTCGGGATTGGGACAGACTCCAGGACATCTGGATCCTGGACATAGGTGGTACTCAATTGCTGCTGCAAAATCTTCAGGGATCCTTGTTCTGGGGATCAGGTGATACATCGATCAGCACCACCAGTCTAGTGCTTCTTTTGAAAATGACTCTCCTGTTCCTAAACCAATCCTACAAGCAGAAGAAAGGGTTGCTTTAGTACACTGAACTGTACCACCACTGAAGAACACATGCTGTAACCTTGTATACTGGCCCAATATTACTGACATTTTAGAACCTATATGGAACCCATCCCTGGTCCAGTGTATACTAGGTATGTGCTCCAGGCCTGAGCTACTCCCCTAGCAAAGCACATTTCTGATGATTCTGAAACTGTTTTTATATTGATCTAACCCCAAGAACGGTTGAGGACGTAGCTCATGTGTGTACTGATGGAAGCAACAGGTTTCATTCTCATTGAAACAGTCAAAACACCCCCACGAAGCCCCTGAGGACATGTACCACCACACCCATTCCTTCCGCTATGGAACAGACTCAGAATATTGTCTCTTCTCTCCATCAATTGATATTTTTAATGCATTCTTTCAGGAAAGGATGCAGGTCTACCTCGAGGGTTGTTCTTGGTCCTTGCTGTGTGTCCAAAAGCATCAAAAAGACTTTTCCTGGAACACCAGTACTATCTCAAGGGACAAAACAGTCTGTGAATGGCTTCATGGTTATAGCCTTTTTTGAGTATCCAGAATGCTCATTTTATGAGACAAAGGGCACGTCTTCCTGCTCTATGCTTCCTTCCTAGCTCCAAGCATAGCATCTATAGGCCTTTTTCCCTTGTGGGCATGTGGTCTGGAAAAGCCAGGGCTGATTGTAATGCTGAGTAGAGTTCACATACATACCTAACAAAAGACAGGTAAAAGGGTATGGGCCATTTGAGGTCCCTGGTCCCAGTAATGGTTCAGGAATAAGCCAGGCAGGTGACATTTACAGACTAGAACAGAAAGTCTGAGAAAAGGTTTATGACACACTCAGAGTGAAAGAGTTGAAGGTGGGCAAGAACATGGTCTCTTCACTGAAGAGAGGCATGTGGGCTGCACAGCCTGCAGAAGGTCCTGGAGAACATACTATGTCCACTGAGGGACAGACAAGGCACCTTGACGTCTTATGTTTTCAGGTGTCCAGGTAGGCACTTCCAGCCTGAGTAAATGGAGGCCTTTAGTCATCTTGAGCCTAGCCTTGGGGTGGACTGGTCTGGAGTCCTTGTGATACAACTTCAGGGTCCCACTCTTCTGCTATACTTCTCTTCTAGATAGCAACATCACAAGATGTAGAGCCCTCCACAAACATTCCTTTTTTTAGAATACTGACCAGCACATCAGCTTCCGGCACTCCCATACATCTTGCCAGATCCTTCCTGAAGTGAAAAAAATTCCAACATTTAGGCTTTGTGGTTGAAATAAACTGTATCAGGGCATGTTCTGTTTGCTTTTAAATGTTTGTGTCCACACTTTTATGTGCACTCACATGAACACACACACACACACACACACACACACACACACACACACACACACACACACGCACACACACATTATTCCTTACCTGTGCTTTGAGACTCACTTTAGTAACAGGTTTTTTTCAGGAACCTAAATTAAGGCTAATACCGCAAACAGGTATGTCCTCTATGTCCTTAACATGTAAAGCTTCATTAAGTGAGCATCCAGTATGAAAAGTGTTAGCCAGATTTTAATCTGAGGTGGAATCCCCCCTGCATTTTCCCAGCCACACTTCAGACTTCTCACTCATATTCACAGAGACTCATTTAGAACAAGCATTGTCTAAATATCCCACTCACACCCCACTTAAGCAGGCAACAAAACACAATCTTTCCAGTTGGACTAGGGCACATCCCCTACTCCAGAATCCAATTTCTGCTGGAGTGTCCAGACACGGTGGCTTAGTTTCTAGAGGAAATCAGGGGTTCATGAGCAGCAAAGGACAGCCCGGGCAAAGGTGCAGTGCCTGAAAACGAGGCTTACCTTGCTCGCAAGCTGGGGTAGCGAGTCTCTTGGAAAAGACGCTCCAGTTTCTGCAGCTGAGACAGGGTGAATCTGATGCGACGCCGGGAAGGCAGCCTGTCCCCAGCCTGGAGACTCTTGGTGCCCTCAGGCATTACCGCCTCTTGCTGAGGCTGCTGAACACCGCCTCCATGAGCACCTTCCTCGTGGATCCCCTTGTGTATGGGGCCAGAACTTCCATAGTCAGCATGGCCTCCTTCCATTTCTTCTTCTTCTTCGTTTCCTCCCTCCTCTACCACTCCTGTGGCTTCCTGATGAAGACTGGACTGAGCAAGCTCTTCTTGAGCAGGCTTGATTGGGGCACGTTCACCCAGAGCAAGCTCGCCCTGATAAAGCGCACCCTGAGCAAGCTCGCTCTGTACAAGCCCTTTCTTGCCTCCTTCCTCTCCAGGCATCAGGACCATTGCATTCCCACCTGTAAGAGAAACAAACACAAAGATAAAGATCGGATCATCATGGCCCATGGATCATTGGGAAGCCTGGAGTGGGGCCACAGGCCGAACGGGGTACCTGAAGGAAGCGCCTGGCCACTGGCCTTTCCACCAGACTTGCTTCCCAGACTTCGCCCAAGTCCAGTCAGAACCATTTTACTGACCGTGCTGTTGTTGCTGGTCCTCATCGGCTCTGGGACTCAGCATCCTATTGAAACTGTGGCAGCAGTCCTGACGGGTCTCCATGCCGGGAATCTTTCGATCAGAGAACCCAGGTCCGTAGCTTTGAAAGCCGCTTCTTCACTGTCTGGCGCCAGAGGTACAGCTGTGATGCTTCTAAGTTTTCAGCAGGCTTCATGGTGCTAGCCAATCACCATCAACCAGTGTCACAGTAGCAAGATCACTGGATTCTCGGTATGCCAACTGGGAAGATCCCTTGCAGATCATGTCTGCAGAGAGCAGGCCACTGAGTAGCACAAGAGGTAGATCTTCCATGTCAGGCATGTCTCAAAGGCTGGAGGAATTGCCCTGCTTGTGGCTGAAGCACCAAGTCTCCAAGGCTGTGACCCAAACAGTGGATCTCAAAGCATAAGCAATGACTCTCAGAGCAGTAGTGGGAACTGGAAGAACTCCCCTTATCTGAGTATGATCTCCAGTGAGTCTGTCTCCAGGAGGCCTAGCATCCCTGGGGAACAATCTTCTCTGATGACCTTCTAGGAGCCAAGACCCCAGTCAGAGCCAAGATCTGGTTAAGAACTGGATTCCAGTTGAAATTTGGGTTCTGAAGTCTCTCCAGACCAGAGCCAGGAGCCAGGTGCCACTCAGAGTTCAACAAAGAACCCGTGTGGGATTCTGTTGTTGCTGTTTTGGGGGTTTTGTGGTAGGTGGTGATAGTTTTGTTTTGTTTGGTTTGTTGTGTGTTGGGTTTTATTTATTTTGGTTTTGAGAAAGCCAGTTTCTCTGCAGCCCTAGATGTCCTGGAACTTGCTCTGTAGACCAGGCTGGCCTCAAACTCACAGAAATCAGCATGCCTCTGCCTACAAGACCTGGGATTCAAGGCATGCTCCAACACAGTGCAATGTGTTTGTTTTCTGTAGGTGTGGGAATTGACTGGGATTGGTCAGAAGAGAAGCATCAAAGATATGTGAGTGGGTTGTCCCTTCTCACTTTTGTTCCCTGGCCAGGTTTTGGTTATTGTTTGTTCGTTTTGTTTTGTTTTTGTGTGCTCCTGATTGCCACACTCTTCCCCTGGACATAGCAATTGATTGTCTCTGAGAGCTGTTAATCACAGCCTGCTAAGGTTGGGAGGCTGATGCCTTGAAAGTGTGGCTTCCTTCAATGGTGTCTAGACTGAGCTGCTGCAGAAGGCAGATCTCTGTTGGGGGTACTCCTGCTACTGGAAAATAACCCTTGGGGGTATGTTTTACTCCTAATAACCCCATCCAGCCAACCCATCTGCCAGGGCCTGCTCTCTACCTGAGAGTTCTTCAGAGTTCTCTGCCTGTTTTAGTCAGGATATGGAGCAGGACTTCACGCTCAAAGGCAATGAGAGGTTCCTGATGCTTCTTCACTGAAAGGAAAGGCAAATTCAGTCCTCATTCTGCTCTGGTACCCCTCTTTAATCTGCAGGGCCTACACCAGTTCTGTGACTTTTCCTTAGGAGGTGTGATCAAACTACTATTGACCACTGATTCACCCATGGTAAACCAAATACATGATTCCACCCAGCGAGCCAGTCATTGTATTAGGGTTTTCAAACAGGGACATATGTTTAAAGGGGCAGTGGTTACAAGAGCATGGGTCACTCAAAGGTTGCTGTATCATTAAAAGCCCCTCCACAGCATGAGTGACAGACAGCTCATGTTAGCTGTATCCCTGGAGCTCCTTGTTCAATTGCAGGTGCCTGGCCTTGGGAATTGCCTCTCCCCAGAATAATTCCCTTTACTTCTTTGACAACCCTTGGGAGGGCTCTTGTGAATGCTGCAACTATCCTGAATTTACTAAGTTTCCTAAGCCTTATGAGCCTCTGACTCCCCTCTCTTCAGGAAAGAATGTTTCAATTCAGAGGAAATATATAGCTACATAACTCGGGGATATGTTAAAGTCCAGACTCTCCCTGGTTCCCTGGACAAAATAAGAACTACTGGAAGACATGAACAAAGGCACTTTCCACCACACCAGCCCAGAAAATATCTAACTCTGAGCATGCAGATTGCATAGCTGGGCACCTCCAGACCCACAGTGGAAACTTGTTTGGGGTTTCTCTGTCTTAGTCCTCAAACTGCACAGACTCAGGTTTGTCAGTGTCACTGGATTCTACTGTGTGTTGATTTCCTACCCATGGGCATACCAAGGTAGAGAGGTACAGACTACCAAGCACACTAGTCAGCAGGCACCCACATACTCAGTCTTCACCCACTCCAAGACACTTGGCTGAACATATACACCAGGGCATGCTTCTGGGCCTTCTGTGGGTGGAGAGCTTTTCTCCAGGTCCCACTAAGCCCAGCAGTCTGGTAGCCCACTTACAAAATGAACACACTGATGCTTATATTATTTAAACTGCTTGGCCATTAGTTCAGGCCTACCATTGTCTAGCTCTTACTCTTATATTTAGCCATTTCTATTAATCTATACTTTGCCACGTGGCTCATGGCTTACCTGTACCTTACATCTTGCTTGTCATGGCAACGGCTGGCAGCTCTCTCTGTCTCAGCCTTCCTGTTCCCAGAATTCTCTTTTCTGCTTGTCCCGCCTATACTTCTTGCCTGGTACTTGCCAATCATCATTTTATTTACACAAAGCAATATCCACAGCAGCCTTCTTCTTGATGAAGCCTCCTTAGATATGAGCTGCTTGCATCTCATCATCCCGCCAGCCCAGGGAATCCCAAGAATCAAGCAGACCCCATTATCTTTCTCAACCTTCCACAACAAGATGTCTCTTTAGGAAGGCACTTCCCAAGAAAATGACATTCCCCATGGACAGATGGGATTAGTTTTAAGTCTGACCTGAAGGGCAGAGTGGCATCCCAGGCATAAGAACAGCTCAAAATAGTCTGAACTTACATGATCTAGTTAAGGTAGCTTATCTCTCCTAGGCACTGGACAGGTGTCTTAAAGTACCACTGAAGCAATATTACAATCCGTTGCACAGTCAGTAATAGTAAGTGTAAGGTCTTTAAACTTAGGGTATTTGTACTTGTCTAATGTTCGTTTTCTAGGAGGGAAGCAAAGATGTTGGAAAATGGGGCCGTTTGGTGCTAAGCAGCAACTGCAGGATTCTCTCATACTGCCTAGGCAGCCTAGAATGAATGGACTATCAGAAAGACAGGAAGAGTTGCTTCATGCCATTTCAGCAGCCTTGAATGCTCAAAGGACACTGAGAGAAAACTATGAAAGGATCATAGGTGATTTCTGAAAGATCCCAGACCCCTGGGATTCTTTCGTCTGCGGGAGCCCCCCCCCCCCCCCCCGCCAGAAACCAAGATTCCCCCCCCCCCCCCCCGAAACCAAGATTCCAAACCAGCAGATGCAACACGCATGAGGAATGTATTCAGCACTGGCACAAGTGGGATCTCTGTCTTGGTCAGTCAGAGAGCCCTGAGCAGTGGTTACAAGCATTTTTAAAGGCAGAAACTAGAAAATTAGCATAAGATACCAGGTGCCCCGGGTTTGGCCCAATTCAAAAAATCATCATATATTTCAGCAGTCATTTTGTTATGCGGGAAATTTTGTAACACTCATCATAAACTGGTTGGCTCAGGGGATATCTAGGGGGAGCAGTTACTCTTGAGGGGAGTTCGCATAGTTACAGGCTTATGATTGGCTGACATTTGACCTGGTTTGCTGGACTCACCAGATGGTCCTTATCTTGGGTCCCATTTGGGTAATTTTTAAACAGAGACTTATTATTATTTTTTTAATCTATAATTACAGACCTTGTCCCAAGGCCGACGGCTGGACTCTGAAACTTTTTACTTATTTCCAGGGAGAGGATGGGTCAGTGTCTAACGAAAGCAAGTTTACAGAAGCAAAGTCAGCAATTTGCTATTGTAAAATATATCTCTAATTTTTTCCCTCAATTTCCCTGGTTCCCGAAAATGCAGCCTCCACGAGGAATGCTTGAGACACATTGTGCTAGACTCTCCCATGCTATCAACCTCAACAAACTATAAAAGATCTTGAAACTTTTCCCACTCAGCAAAGAGGGCAGAGAACTTCCCCAGGAGGCCTAGCAGAGCTGTGATTGCTGCTGAAGGGGAAAGGCTAGGGTTGGTCTAGGATAGGTGCTAAGAGATAAGAATGTAATTGTGCCAAATATTTCTTTTTGGATGATGTGAACAGGCTGCTTAGGCTGTTAGTGAGTCTACAGGAAGACAGTCTCTTGTTCTCTCCTGTGATGGTGCAGCGTTAATCCCAGTAGCAATTGATTTTCCTTCCCTACTCACAATTTCTATCTGGCTAGAGCAAAGAGACAACTCAACTTAGCAGCCAGTAACTTAGGAAAGCAGCCTTCCAGCATTCATTCCATGGCCAGCTGCTCCTACAGCCCAGCTGGACAGAAGCAAAATCCCTGTTGAACTCCTCAATGTGTTAGTCCAGACACATGGCTGGACTGACAGAGAAAGACCAGCTGTACTCTAAACACCAATGCCTGAGTGGGAAATGATGCTAATTCCTGTCATTCCCATCTAAGAGATGCATAAACTGATGCATGGGTGCTATTTGAGACTGGAGAGGGCAGCCATACTCGTGAGTGCACCTGCCCTTTGGGAGAACCTTTTGAGACTCCATGTGTAGACTTTACTTGGTCCATACACTTAGATTGTTGAGACATTTCCTTCCCATCTCCCAGCCTCAGAAGGTGACCCTGTTTCCTTCTAGTTACCCTGGTCCCAGAGTTGGGAAACTTAATAGGAACTGAAGAGTTGTGTGAACTGCCATGAGGCTGTGCTCAGTGAACAGGCAGAGGCCCCCCAGCTCAGAGGACAGAAGAGATTGGCTGTGGAGACTCAGATCACATTGCCAGCAGCATCCCTGACCAACACCAGGCAGATAACCCAAGGACCAGGGATCACCTCCCCCTGGCTGGACTGCTGTGCCTGCACATGAGTGGTCGTGGGATCTGAGGTTCCAGAGACTGGGGAACAGTGTGTAGTCACACTCTGATAATCCCCCTAGCTTCCACCATGGAAAAGCTGCCTGGCCCTGGGTTTATAAGCAGTCACAAGGCTTAAAGTCAGCCTCTGTGCTCACCCACTGACACAGTAGCCTGCTGTTTCCATACCCGGAATTCTCAGTAACAGTTATGTATCCAAGTCTTCACAAGGAAACTATACAGCAATGTTGGAGTGCTAAAGACTGCCGAAATGAAGCCTGAGAAAAGCCCTCCTACCAGGCCTTAGACTCCACACTCTGAAAGGCAGATGGCTGCCTCAGCCTGGCTAAGGCTGTGGCCTTTGTCCTTTCTGACAGCCATGGATTGCCTTAGGGACCATGAGCACAGTGGATTCATATTGCTAGGTTGCTCAGGATGGGGTTTGGTCTTCTGGGGGCTGCTCCAGCAGGCATTGCTGAGGGACAGGCACCCTAAGCTGACAATCCCTGCAGCTGTCCATGGTGGGAGATGGACCAGTGATTAGGACATCCTTTAGGTGCATGGAGCAGGGGTTCCTGGTCCACTATACTGGGCTCCCAGGAAAACACATACAGCCTACAGCAAGTTACTGCAAGACAGAAATGGAGTTCTCCCTCCAACTACAGGCTGTCTCCAGCATGCTGAAGGTACTACAAACTTCTGACCCCTTTGGAATGGGTGCAAGATTATCTGCCCTTGGTGACAACATCTTTAATGTCCCATATGCAAAATGAGGGTAAATCTCTAATTTCTGGGTCTGAAGAATAGAAACATATAGGGTCCATTGCTCTGCCCAGTACTAGGGTCCTGTCCAGTCCCAGCAACAACGCCTAAAACCCCCCATGCTATAGGTGGGCAAAGTTAAAGAGAGAAGTAAAATTACCTAAAGTCACCCAACAAGCTGAAAGAAAATGTAGCAAGACAAAGGCTCTTTCTAAATACACAGAAGAGGTCTAATGGGCAAAGCCAGCTAGACCAGCCTGAATCTTGGTACTTCAGTATCCGCACTCATCACATTGCAGGTTGAAGTGGCAGAGGATAGTCTATTGAGGTTTTGTGATCTTATACTTCCCTCTGTGCCAATAGCATCCAGATCGAATACAGCCAGGTCAGCACTACTCCATTTGGATATAGCTGTTTTGACACAATAGATTTTATTGCTATGTAAAATTGAACAAAGGATGGGATTTTTTAATGTGGAAAATATAGGGGGTTAAGAAAGAAATGAAAGGCTGAGCATGATGGTGTATGTCTTTAATTCCAGCAGTCCAAAGGCAGAGGCACACAGATCTCTGAGTTAGAGGTCAACCTGGTGTACAGAGTGAGTTCCAGGACATCCAGGGCTACTACTCAGAGAAACCCTGTCTTGAAAAACAAAAAGAAAACAAAACAAAGTCAAGAAAGAAATGTGTGGTGGGTATTGTGTTCCCTGAAATATTGTGTGTTCCCCGAAATAAACATATCTGGGGTCAGAGAGCAGACAGCCACTAGAACAAAGCCAAAAATGGTGGCTAGAAAATGGGAAGAGTAAGCCATAGCAGAAGCTGGGTGGTGGTGATGCACTCCTTTAATCCCAGCACTTGGGATGCACAGCCAGGTGGATCTCTATGTGTTCGAGGCCACTTTAGAAACAGCTAAGCATGGTGACCCACACCTTTAATCCCAGAAACCCAGCCTTTAATCCCAGGGAGTGATGCAGAAAGTAGAAAGATATATAAGACGTGAAAACCAGGCACCAGAGTTAGTTAAGCATTTAGTTAATTAAGCATTCGGCTGGTTTAGCATTCATGCTTTGGAGCAGTACAGTTCGGCTGAGAGCCATTGGGATGAGGACTCAGAAGCTTCCAGCCTGAGGAAACAGGATCACCTGAGGAACTAGCAAGGTGAGGAAACTGTGGCTTTTTCTGCTTCTCTGATCTTCCAGAATTCACCCCAATAACTGGCCTCAGGTTTGATTTCATTAATAAGACCTTTTAAGATTCCTGTTACAGAAATGCAAAAGAAATATGAGATGTGAAAGTAAAATTTCATCCTGTAAGTTTTAATCAACATTATTTCACCTTCTATATAGAGTGGTTTTGATATATTAGCAAGTCTGTTGATTCAGACACAGCACAACCTTTTAATCATTCATTAACAGAGCAGACTGATTCTCCTCACATGCAAGGAGAATCATGACGTGACCTGATCATTACAGGAAGGGGCTGAATGGGAGTGGAGGTGGGACAATGTGCAGGAAAAGAAAAATCATTAGCTAATCAACAAAGCCAGCAACTGGGTGTCACTACATCAGCTGTCCCCGGGAGACCCTATCTCCATCCTTCTTCCTCAGATGTCTTGCAGTGAGGATTTCTCATGTTTATAAAGCAAAACTCAGGGTTGTAAAAGCAGCTTGCTGGTCTCTTTACCCCAAGCTGCTTCTTCAGATTCTGTTTATTTTTATTTTTTATTTATTTTACTTTATTTCATTTCATTTTTTTTTTTGAGACAGGGTTTCTCTGTGTACTTCCAGTGGCTGTCCTTGATCTTGCTCTGTAGACCAGGCTGGCCTCGAACTCACAGAGATCTGCCTGGCTCTTCCTCCCAAGTGCTGGGATTAAAGGTGTGTGCACGGACAGATCCTGTTTCTGTCTCAGAAGAAAAATCAAACTGACCCCCAGAGAGTCCTTCATGGGTGAAGACTGGTACATCTTGAACTGTCAAGTTTCTGATTTTTTTCTTTTGCTTCCTTGGATAACGCTTTGAAATCCAGGAAGCACAATATGATCCAGGTGAGAAGGAATGAAATGATGAAGCACACATCTAATGTCTCATGAGAGGAAAGCTTTTAGAGGATCTGCTTTGCTAATAAAAAGACACTGGTCCCTGCTGTCATCAGTCTCCAGCCCACCCAGGGTATAGTGTGCACACAGCATAAACAAGACCATTGGAAAAGTGTGAAAAGAATATATGATGCAGACCTGGTATGATGGGTCAGTGAGGGAGACAGCTGAGTCAGTAAAGTGGTTACCATGGGTGTAGGAAGACCTGAGTTCAGATGCCTGGCACTTACTTAAAAGCCAAGCATAATGGTACCAGATTCAAATCCCAATGCTGGAGGATCAGAGACAGATGCCTGGAACTCACTGGCCAGCTATTTTAGCCTATCGGTGAGCTCCAGGTTCAGTGACGAACACTGTCTAAAAAATTAAGGTTGGCCAGGTATGGAGGCACATGCCTTTGATCCCAGAGACAGAACTCTATGTGTTCAAGGCTAGCCCGGCCTACATAGTGAGTACCAGCCTGGCCAAAGCTATATAATGAGACCCTGTCTCAAAACAAACAAACAAACAAAAAAACCCCAAAAAAACAAAACCAAAAACGAAAAACTCAAAGAGGTGGAAAAGCCATTAAAGAAGATTCTGACCTCCTCATGTGCAGACACACAAGTCCATGCATATCCACACGCATAAATGAACATGTACACACATGCAGCACACACACACACACACACACACACACACACACACACACACACACACACACGGAGTAGCTGTCATACTCCATTACTTCCTTCTCTAGCATGTTTTCATTGTCTCTGTTCATGTTGAGCTCTATTATCCACTATAAACTTACAAATAGAAGGTTAAAGGTGACAACCAAATACAAAGCCCTCTGTCATCTTAGCGCTTCCCTCCAGTTCAGCTGAGTCAGCCTCACATTGGGTCTAGAGGCCTCCTTCCTGGTTACCAGTTGCACACTGCCCTCTGCTGTAAGATGAAGGCATTCTAGTTCCTTTCTGTTTGCTGTGATATAACACTCAGACCAAAAGCAGCTAATGGGTTGGTTATATAGTTCATCACTGAGATAAGTCGGGGCTGGAAGTCAACCAGAAACTTGAAGCAGACACCATGGAGGAATGTTACTTGTGGGCTCGCTTGCCAGCTTTTTTATACATCTCAGAAACACCTGCCCAGAGGTGGTACCACTCCCCGAGGGCTGAGCCTGCCTCTGTCAATTAACAATCAAGGCAATCCCCTACAAACAGGGCCACAGGCCAATGTAATCTAAACAGTTCCTCAATGGAGGCTTTCCTCTCATATGACAGGCACACAGTGGCTCAGTGACAACGCTAACTGGTTCTTTATAGTCACCAACTCTTGCAATCTTTCCAGCCCACTCTGCAATGAACCCAGAACCTTGAGGAGAAGTGGACATGAAGTCTCACGCTTAGCTAAGGAGTTGTTGGCAGGTGATAGCTACTAGAAAAGGGAGAATTAGTTTTATTTAAGGATGTGGACTCCAGCATGTTGACCACCCTCCATTGAAAGCCACACATCCAAGAGTGTATGGGCAGCACTGGCTGTCCCCGATGGCTTGAAAAGAAAAAGTAGACATAACATTGTGCAGGTACGGAAAGGGAGTGGATCCAGGAGAGCTAGCTCAGCATTTATGAGTATTTGCTCTTCTTGCAGAAGACACGAGTTTGATTCCCAGCCCCACCTGGTGACTCACAACCATTTGTAACTCCAGTTCCCCAGGATCCAAGTCCCTCTTCTGACCTCTGCAGGCACCAGACATGGCACATATGAACATGCCAGTGAAACATCTATACACATGAAGTAAAAAGAATGAGTAAATATTTCAAGAGACTATAATATCTCATGCTAAGGTTTGGAGTGTTACGGGACTTGCTTAACATGCAGGAGGTCTTAGGTTCAATCCACAGTAACACAAAATGACATCACAGAATATTAACTGTAGAAGAACAGAGACCATGTAATTAATTCTTGGAGCTCCGTGTATTGTGGTAACCTGAAGGAAGAGCTGAAGGAAGAGATATGGTGGTAACTTTCCCATCGCAGGGCAGCACTAAAGAAACTGCACTGCCTAATGGAGTTTAGAATCACAATGGAATGTAGAGTTTAATGTTTTTTTTGCCTACTATGGTATTCAGCATAGAAAACCAAGAGGAATTCTTCCTTCCCTGATCAAAGGTTTGATTTAGGAATAGAAGGGTGACTGGACTGGAGTGACCTACCTGGTCCTTGGAAGTTACTAGAGCAGCTATCTTGGAAACACTATTGGCTGCTGAGGACCAGACACAGTAGCTGTTAGCCAATGGTTCCTGGTGCTCAGGGATCAGCAGCTGCACAATATCAGGAACCTGGCCTCATTCACTAGAAGACCAAGCTGATTGTGTGAGGTGAGTGGAGGGTTGTGCTAAGCAGCTCAGTGTAGGGGTGATCATGTGCTGCTAGAACTTTATACCTCCTAGACAGTAGCATACCAGCTCCCCTATGAGTTGCACAAGTTCAGGGATCCTGGACACAGCCCCATGCTATGTGGCTACCAAAGCCCTCAGAAGAGAACTGAACCTGGATTTCCTCAGCCCTGTGTGCCATGTGCCAGGAGCTATTCCAGAAGGAGCCTAGGCTACAAGTCTTGATCAGCAACATAGTCATCTTCTAGGACTCGTACATGCACACTGAAGATGGCCATGACATGGTTTTGTGATTTTTGAGTAATTCAATCTTTTTTTTTCCCCACCAGATAATAAGTTTACAGTTCTCAGAGTTGGCTGTTAATAGAACACCCTGGTAACATATATGTTAATTTTGGATAAAAGTGTCCCTGGCTGGCCACACTTGTCAATTTGTTGTCATGAGCCTATATCAAAGGGTCCACTGGAAAGGTATGAAGGCTTTCATCTCTTCCATCTGTTGAGATGGAGTAGACAGTGTGCTGTGAAAGGGATTTAGGCGGTTGTACAAAGAAAGCATGACTGTCCAATACTATGGAGTATCGGGGACTATGGAGGTCCAGCCTCTTGATAGTCCCCTCCCAGGGTCTGGGAAGAATCTACAACCAGCTGATAATTAATCTTGGATGAAAAGAAATGAATATATGTATACAAAACTCCTTAGTTCATACACTTTATTATTTGTGATAGTTTTCTCTCTACACAGCCTCTATTCTGCTCTCACGTCTACCTCCTTTCTTGCCTTATTTCTCTCTATATTTAACTACTGTTCCCTCTATCTTAATTCCTTCATCTTGTTCTGTACCTTCTAGGTTCTCATCCATCTAGTTCTTTCCCCTATCAGCTCCTCTCCAATCTCCTTCTCTCTCATCTGGCTCTTCCTCATCTTGTTCTTCCCCATCTGGCTCTTCCTCATCTTTTATCTCGTTCCTCTAGTACTCTCTTCTAGCCCTTCAATCTAGTTCTTACCCATCTCAGTTTGTTCCTCTCAAGTTCTTACCCATCTAGTTCTTCCATTCTCTTTTCTCTTCTCCCTCCCATGCCCTGGAAGTCCCGGTATAAGGGAGGTCCCTGCTAAATTGTGTAAACCTATTTCTTAATGTCCACCTGACCTAGGCGGTGTCCCCTTGTGGAATTTACCTTAAGTCAGGAGACTTGTATGTGGGCTGCTATCACTGTTAGTCCTTGAAAGTTGGGTGCCCACCTGGGTGGTATCTCCTATAGTCCTTGAAAATGGATAAGGAAGATATCTGATTCCAGAGAAAGCCTTTCCTGAGGCTGTTCTCCAAATACCTGGAACGTGTATGTCCAGAGAGTGATCATTCCACACTGTTAGCCCTTCTTGGGGAAATGTCGATTGGGAAAAATATGAAGGCACACATGATTTTCATAACAGAAGACAGCTGATATATATATAACAAGCCACGTAACACCAAAACCACCTTGGGATTTGGCTTCCTCTGGAGGAATTCCCTGATTCCTCCAGGTAGCGACTTTGTCATAACTGGCTGAGTTCTTATGATATATTCCTACGGCCCGCAGCAGTGGAGCACACTGGAGGAAGAGAATCCTCGCACATCAGTGAAGTGATCCTCCCTGCTTGTGTATAATGGAACAACCATGATTCAAATATTTGCCATTCGGGGTAAGCAGGCAAGTGATAAATGAAGGAAACAAGAGCGAGTGATGTGGAAAAGACAATGCTTCCTGCAACTCAATCTTGCTGGAGGAATGCAAGAGCAAATCTGAATGATTTCTCAGGATCTCAAAATGGGTGGGAGGGAGAAATGCTTTATAAATCCTTCCCATCATTAAATGCTAGCAGCTACTTGAGACATTTTATGGAGAGTGTGCTGACATGAGAAAGACACCTGGAGACCACTCGGAGGGCAGCTGCCCATGGATACCTTGTTTCTGAGAAGCTGGCAACTCCTCTTGGGCAGCAGAATGCCACAGAGAGCCGTTTCAAAGCTGGCACTCCCAGAGGACCACTTGTTGCCCATTGTATCCTTGTCATATGTCTTGATCCAGTACATGCTCTGCCCTCCAATTGCACTCCTGCCTGTGAGTCCTCAAATTTCATCCTTTATCCTCTTTGGCCAGCTCTGGTCTCCTAACCCTGGTGGCCACTGAGCACTGCCACATCCAGTAACAACAAGGAGCATTCAGAGTGACAACTGAGGTCTTAGGGCCCCAGCTGACTTAAAAATCCCTTTCTGACTCACTTTGCCTTCTATTTACTTGACAAACAAGTAGCTTGTCTTAAGAAAATTACCCCAAAAGACAAAATAACAGGCCAGAGAGATCTAAGAACCCCAAAGAAGCAAAGGATACTTCATGATAGCAATGATTTTTGTGATCAAGATGAATTTATTTTTGAATTGTACATTTCCTTTAATCTCCTGGTTTTTCTCTTTCTCTTCTCTTAAAATTCTCTTAGAAATTTAACTTTTAATATTTAATTTTTTGAACATATATAGAAAATTTCTGTATCTTTTGTTTTTTTTTTTCTGTGCACATGCATCCTGTTGCTATGGGAACATGAACCATTCCAGGAAGTAATTCACCCAGGTACTGAGAGAACACTGAAAAAATTCTTTAGCCATGAGACTAAGACACTTGCTAGGACTTAAGGGGCACAGGCCCAAAGAAAAACCATTCATTCTTTATAAAAAGGAGAGCTGTGGCCCAGAGCTCCCATCCGAACCAGAGGTGAGTGTCTGGGGTCATACCCAGGGAGACTTGCCCCTAGGTCCCATACCTTGCACCAGCCATTCCCCAGGGTAGACCCACCCAACTTGGCACCAGTTTCTGTCCATTGGGTGGGGCCCCCATGGGAAGGTTCCCCTTCTCCAAGACTCGCCCCCTGCAGACTCTGCAATCTACGTGCCCTGCCCCCACACCCATCCACCCTAGACCCCTGCCACTTCCTGAGATTAGTGACCAGCCCAAAGCTCCCATCTGGCCCAGAGCTCCCATCTAGCCCAGAGAGATTTCATCAGGCCCAGAGAGTTCCCATTTAGCCCAGAGAGCTCCCACCCTGCTCAGAGAAAGAGAGAGCTCTCATTGGACAAAGAGCCATCATTGGACCAAGAATAAACTCAGGAGACAGGCAATCTGCCAGCCTTGATTAGACCAAGAGTGGCTTTCTGAGAACCATAATTTGCCACCTCTCATTGGACTAAGAGAGGCTTCCGAGGCTTCCTGAAATGCCAAATCTGTCAGCTCTGTCTGGACCAAGAGCAATGATAAGACCAGACAAAGAACAAATCCACGAGGAGATGGGCAGATGTCAAGGCAGAAGTACATGAAACAAAATAAATAGCAATACAGCATCACCAGAACCTAGCCCTCCTCCAACAGCAAGACTTGAACATCACAAAATGGAAGAAGCAGAAGAAAACAACCTTATAAATAACATCATGAAGAGTCTAGAGGCTTTTAAAGAAGAAATCAAAAATGAAATTGAGGAAAAGACAAACAAAAAAGTGGAGGAAATCAATAAAGAACATGAAAAGTCAAACAAAAGAATGGGAAGAACACTATAAAAAACCTAAAGGAAAAGACAAATAAAGCAGAAGAAAACAATAAATCCCTGAAAGGAAACCATGAAAAAGCAATGAAACAGATGAGGGTAACAGTCCAAGACCTGAAAAGGGAAATAGAAACAATGAAGAAGACACAAACACAGGGAATGCTGGAAATAGAAAATCTGAGTAAATGAACAGGAAACACAGATGCAAGCATAACCAACAGAATACAAGAGATGGAAGAGAGGATCTCTGGTAAGGAGGATACAATAGAGGAAATGAATTTGTCAGTCAAAGAAAATATCAATGCCAAAAAAAATATAACACAAAATGTCGAAGAAATCTGGGACACCATTAAAAGACCAAACCTAAGAATAATAGGGATAGAAGAAGGAGAAGAATACCAACTCAAAGGCACAGAAAATATATTCAACAAGATCATAGAAGAAAACGCTCCCAACTTAAAGAAGGAAATGCCTATGAAGATACAAGAAGCCAATAGAACACCATACTAGATGCCCCAAAAAAGTCCCCTTGCCACATAATAATTAAACAACTAAATATACAGAATAAAGAAAGAATATTAAGAGCAGCAAAGAAAAAGGCCAAGTGACTTATAAAGGCAAACCCATCAGAATAACACCTGATTTCTCAATGGAGACTTTGAAAGCCAGAAGGACCTGGACAGATATAATGCAGACAGTAAGAGACCATGGATGCCAGCCTAGACTAATCTACCCAGCAAAACTTTCAATCATCATAGATGGAGTGAACAAGACCTTCCAAGACAAAACCAGATTTAAACAATACTTATCCACAAACCTAGCCCTACAGAAAACACTAGAAGGAAAATTCCAACTTAAGGAAGGCAGATACACCCATGAAAACACAGGCAATAGATAACACCACAGCAGTAAACCCCAAAGAAGAGAAGTACACACACACTACCACCAAAAAATAAAAATAATAACAGGAACAAACAATCACTGGTCGTTAATATCCCTTAATATCAATGGACTTAATTCACCTATAAAAAGACACAGACTATCAGAATGGATGCAAAAGCTGGACCCATCTTTCTGCTGCATACAAGAAACATATTGCGAATTCAAAGATAGACACTACCTAAGAATAAAAGGCTGGGAAAAGACTTTCCAATCAAATGGTCTAAAGAAGCAAGTGGGTATTGCCATTTTAATATCCAGCAAAATAGACTTCAAACTAAAATCAATCAAAAAAGATCAAGAAGAGCATTAAATACTCATTACAAGAAAGATCCACCAAGATGAAGTTTCAATTCTGAACATTTATGCCGCAAACACAAGGGCACCCACATATGTAAAAGAAACATTACTAAAGCTTAAATCACATATAACCCCACACTAGAGAACTAGCCCTGCCCCACCACCAACTGCAGCACTCAGAAGAGAGGGCCTTGCACTTTGCCTGGGCAGCACAGTAGAGCTGTCCCTGCTGGTGGGGGTGCAGATGAGCCAGCCCTGAAGACATGGGAGTGGGAGAGCTAGCACCATGGTATGACACATGGTAGCATGAGCAAGGAAGAGATTCCCCTTTCCCCTCACCCCTCGCCCCTCACCCCTAGCCCTACCTTAACTACTGCAGGCAGGAAAAGCTGGTCCCAGGGTCACAAGAGTGGAAGAGCTGACCCTGCCCCTCACAGACTGCAGCACTCAGGAGAGTGGGCCCTGCCAGGCAGCACAGGAGAGCTGACCCCCTTGATGGGGGTGCAGGTGATCAGGCCATGTGAATGCAGGAGGGAGATTAGGACCCACCCCTTGTTTGCCATGTGGTGGAGTGGGTGAGAGAGATGACCTCCTCCTTCTCCCACCCCTTGTCACCCCTGGTGGGTGAGTGAGCTAGCCCTGAGGCCAAAGCAGTTGGAGACCAGGCACTGGCCGACCCTGGCAGTGCTGGGAATCAAACCTGAGTCACCTGGAAGATCAACCAGTGGTGCTCTTAACCCTTGGCCATTCTCTGACTTTCTGATTTCACCTCTTAAAAAATCATTTACACTTTAAAAATGAGATGAGATTCCTCATTTTAAAAAATATTTCAAGAGATACTAAAAACTTACATGTATATCATAGTTAAAAAATACTTCACTGAATTGTACAAGAAAAATGGCAGGGACCTCTGACAGACATGGTGTATGGCTAATCACACTCGATTTCCTTTTTAACAAAAATAATTGGAATTTTATTTTCAATTTCAAAATTACTTATTTCATATACTTGAGTCAATAAAAATCTCATATATATATATATATGAACACAAAGATTAATAGCTAAGTGATGGAGAGATGTTGGGGGTGTTTCAGCACTAAGATTTCAGCAGGCTTCATGGTGCTATCCAAGCACCTTCAACCAGTGTCACAGTAGCAAGCTCTCTGGGATCTCAGTATGCCAACTGGGAAGATGCCTTGCAGAGCATGTCTGCAGAGAGCAGGCCTCTGAGTAGCACAAGATGTAGATCTCCCATGTCGGGCATGTCTCAAAGGCTGGAGGAATTGCCCTACTTGTGGCTGAAGCACTAAGTCTCCAAGGCTGTGGCCCTAACAGTGGATGTCAAAGTAAAAGCAATGCCATCATAGGAAAGACAGAAATCATACACCTACTGAAAAAGACCCAGGGAAACTGGTCCATGACCTGAAGTTCTGCACATGGATTTCCCCACCACATGCCTTTTCATGTTTACTGACCTGCAGTTTCGCTTCAGGCACATTCATGTTTCTGTCAAGCATCTGTCTGTGTAGAGAAAGCCACACAGATCAGTACTCAAGGTTATGAGAGATATCACAGGCTCTAAACAGTGTGTGATTGTGACAATCTGTGTCTTCCTGCTAAACTCCTCAAGGGCTTGTCATTGATAAACCCGGGCATGCTTTTCAAAGGTTTTACATCATCACAACATTTAACGTGTTGTGTTGAACGTTGATGGTCAAGAAGACTGTAATTAGCTTTCACAAATAATTTCAATGCAGCATTTTATAAATGAGCACAAAGGCGAAAGTCTATGATGAAGATGTGATGTAAATTTTAAGCATAGGAATATGTAGTAAATATGTGGAAGGCTGCATGATGACAGGATCTTATTGTCCTGACTGTGTTTCCTGTAAATTTTATTTAGTACCTAATGCAAAGACCAGGAAGGAGCAGGGGTGGGCAGTAGATGGGTGGCTGGAGAGAAAATGATATAAAATCATCAAAAATATAATCTTCCATAGGACTCAACCAAGAGTGTGTAGCCTGTAGACTTGTAGTTCCAACAACTTTGAAATCTAAGGCAAAAGGGTCATAATATAAGGCCTGAGTGGGCTCTAGTTTAAGTTCAAGGTCAGCCTAAGGAAGGTAGGAAGACCCTTTCTCAATCAGTAAGACGAGGCTGGTAGCCTAGGCAAGGAGCCTCACGTTTATATTCCCAGTACTTGAACACCAGAGAGAGGATAGCCTCAAGAACAAGATTAGCTTGCTTTACATTGGGAGGTCCATTTCAGCAAGGACACCAAAGGAAGTCCATTTTTAAAGAAACCAAACACACGTTTAGTATCAACCAAGAAATGGGGGCTTTGTCTTAGATGTAGTGGACTGCCTGTGGAGCATGCACATTCCCTGCCTTCAACCCTTACCACAGACAAACAAGAGTAGCAAAGACAACCACAGAGTAGGAAAATGTATGGAAAGAACACTGTCACAGTCTCTCACCCAGTTGGGTAGCTAACACAATCAAGAGGTGAGGATGCAGAGAAAACAGTAGCTTCTAGACTGTGGGAGGAAATATCTACTCATGTACTATGTGAGGAAAAGCATTGATTACAAAAAGACTCAATCCAGTAAGTTCAGAATTTACACACCCTAGACCAGAAATCTGAAGCAGAAGAGGGTTTTGTCAGCCCAGGAATAATCAACTGTACCTCCATAGCCACAAGGCAGAACAATCCAGAACTCCTCAGAGGAGGGATTCTGAACAAAGTCTGATACAGTTGTGTGAGATTCAGACCCAGAGGGTTTTGAACACCAGCAGAAAGTATAGCTGAGAAGCCCAAGAACTGTGACAAATCAGTCAAAATAGGACATTGACCTCTATCACAGGAGGCCTTTAGAGCACTACTGTTTACACCAGGAAGGAAGAAGACATCAGGTTCTGGGGAGGAAGAAGAAGGGAATTTTGTTACTGTTTGTCAAGAGGAATGGACTTCTAGAGCTCTGTCAGACAAATCACACCATAGCAGAATTCTAAAGCACCAGAATAGTTTGAGTTTCTACACGATTTTCATTCACCCATGTTGCACCACAGTTGAGAACAGAGATAAAGAAGGACATGATCAGTAAGCACACCTGTCTCATGCCACCACTACATGAAAACACTAACCTTGATTCAAACACTGAACTTGATGCCACAAAGCAACTTCCCCACACCCATCATGGGGAAAAAGCAACCTGTGGTTTGGAAATATGGGAGGACAGGACCCAGAAGGGGTAAAGGCAAGGTCAATATGAACACTAGTTCCTGGACGCCAGGGTGCCAGCCACATACCTTGTGAGCACATCCGGGTACTGGGTTTCTTGGAAAATGGTCTCCATTTCCTGCACCTGCCACTGTGTGAAGTGGAACTGGATTTGGTGCCTACTGGGCTGGTGCCTTAGAAACTCAGCCAGCCAGCTGGCTGGCTCCTCTGGGTCTGCCTCCATGGTAACCTCGTTGCTGTGTTAACCTTCATGACCCAGGCTGTTGTAAGGGCTCATGTGGCCTCCGTGGTTGAGGTTGCCCTGTTGGCTCTAACTGATCTCCAGGCTTAGAGCTCTTTATAGAGGCTGCCACCTGCTTTGGCTGCTCCCTCCTGTTCAGGGTGGGGGCTGCTGCCCTCCTCATGGCCCTCCAGATGATAGTAGAAGTTGTTGTTGTAATTGTGGAGGTGCTCCATGGCTGCTGCTCCTTAGAAGCCTAGTGACCTGCATCCTCTCTGGGGTCATTGGCAGGAACTTTGCCCTTGGGGCTCACAGTAGGGTGCTGCCACAAAGGCTCAGGCCTCTTTCAAGAATAGTCTTTTGTGAGTATCCAGAATGCACATTTTATGAGACAAAGGGCACTTCTTCCTGCTCTATGCTTCCTCCCTAGCCTCCAAGCATACCATCTATAGGCCTTTGCCCTTGTGGGCATGTGGTCTGGAAAAGCCAGGGCTGATTGTAATGCTGAGCAGAGTTCACATATGTAGTTAGAGTTTTTCTGCCTGGCCCACAGTCAGGACAAATCTCTCTTACCCGCCAGTCCCATAGTCGCTCAGACCCAACCAAGAAAGCACACAGAAACTTATATTGCTTACAAACTGTATGGCCGTGGCAGGCTTCTTATTATCTGCTTCTTCTATCTTAAATTAACCCATTTCTGTTAGTCTATACTTTGTCACATGGCTTGTGGCTTACCAGTGTCTTTACATGTTGCTTTTCATGGCGGCGGTAGGCGGTGTCTGCCTCCAACCTTCTACTTCCCAGAATTCTCTTCTCCCTTGTCCCGCCTATACTTTCTGCCTGGCCACTGGCCAATCAGAACTTTATTTACACAGAGTGATATCCACAGCACACATACATACCTAAAAAAAGACAGGTAAAAGGGCTGGGGCTGTTTGAGGTTCCTGGTCCCAGTATTGGTTCAGAACTAAGCCAGGCATGTGATATTTACAGACTAGAACAGAAAGTCTGAGAAAAGGTTTATGAGACATGCACAGTGAAAGAGTTGAAGGCAGGCAAGAACATGGTCTCTTCACTGAAGAGAGGCATGCAGGCTGCACAGCCTGCAGAACGTCCTGGAGAACACACTATGTCCACCAAGGGACAGACAAAGCACCTTGACATCTTAAGTTTTCAGGTGTCCAGGTTGGCACTTCCTGCCTGAGAAAATGGAGGCCTTTAGTCATCTTGAGCCTAGCCTGGCTGTGGACTGGTCTGGTGTCCTTGGGATACATCTTCAGGGTCCCAATCTTCTGCTATACTTCTCTTCTAGACAGCAACATCACCAGATAAGGACTCTCCCAAAACATTCCTTTTTTTAGAATACTGAGCAGCACATCTGCTTCCGGCACATCCATCCATCTTGCAAGGTCCTTCCTGAAGTGAAAAGATTCCAACATTTTGGCTTTTTGGTGGAAATAATCTGTATCAGGACATGTCCCGTTTGCTTTTAAATGTTTGTGTCCACACTTGTGTGTGCACAAGGGTGTACACACACACACACACACACACACACACACACACACACATACACACACACACACTATATTCCTCACACCTGTTTTCAGACTTAGTTTAGTAACAGGTTTCTTTCAGGGACCAAAATTATGGCTAATCCCTAAAACATATGTATGTCCTCTATGTCCTTAATATGTAATGCTTCATTAAGGGAGCCTCCAGGATGAAAAGTTTTAGCCGGATTTTAAGCTTAGGTGGAGCCTCCCCCCCACCACTCCTGCTGCATTTTCCCAACCACACTTCAGGCTTCTCACTCTTACATACAGAGACTAATTTAGAACAAGCATTGTCTAAATTTCCTACTCACATGCCACTTAAACAGGCAACAAAACACATTCTTCCCAGTTTGACTGGGGCCCGTCCCTGTACTGCAGAATCCAATTTCTGCTGGAGAGTGCAGACATGGTGGCTTTGTTTGTAGAGGAAATCAGAGAGCAGCAAAGGACAGCCTGGATGCACTGGCTAAAAACCAGGCACCTAGCTGGGCATTCTGCTTACCTTTCTTGAAAGCTGCGGAAGCAAGTCTCTTGGAAATGTTGGTCCAGGTCCTGCAGCTGAGAGTGGGTGAATCTGGTGTGGCTCTGGAAAGGCAGCCTGTCCCCAGCCTGGAGACTCTTGGTGCCCTAAGGCATTGCTGCCTCTTTCTCAGGCTGCAGTTGAACACTGCTGTTATGACCACCTTCCATGTGGATCCCCTTGTCTATGGGGCCAGAACTACCATTGCCAGCATGGCCTCCTTCCATTTCTTCTTCTTTGTTTCCTCCCTCCTCTACCACTCCTGTGGCTTCCTGATGAAGACTGGACTGAGCAAGCTCTTCTTGAGCAGGCTTGATTGGGGCAAGTTCGCCCAGAACAAGTTCGCCCTGATAAAGCGCACCCTGAGCAAACTTGCTCTGTACAATCACTTTCTTGCCTCCTTCCTCTCCAGGCATCAGGACCATTGCATTCCCACCTGTAAGAGAGAAAAACACAAAGATAAAGATCAGAGAACTATGGCCCATGGAACATTGGAAAGGCAGGAGAGGGGCCACAGGCTGAGCGGAGTACCTGAAGGAAGCACCTGGCCACTGGCCTTTCCACCAGACTTGCTTCCCAGACTTCGCCCAAGTCCAGTCAGAACCATTTTACTGACCGTGCTGTTGTTGCTGGTCCTCATCAGCTCCTGGACTCAGCATCCTGTTGAAACTGTGGCAGCAGTCCTGACGAGTCTCCATGATGGGAATCTTTTCAGACCCCAGATCCGAAGCTTTGAAAGCCACTTCTTCACTGTCTGGCGCCAGAGTTACAGCTGTGAAGCTTGACCCAGAAGGCTTGTCTTCTGGAGTCTCACTCTTATTACAACTTGTCCAATCACACATTCTGGCTTGCACAGGCTCAGTGGCTGTGGGTTTGTCCTCTGAGGTGCCTAGCCAGAAGCACTTTAGGGCTACAAAGAGCAGGGAGTACTTTAAAAAAAATGCAGTCAGTGTGTGTGGTAGGGGTGGGGAACCTATGGATCCAGTTTTCTGCTTATCTGACAGCTGTAGTTTTGGGTAAGGATGGACTGTTCAAATTCAGTCACAGGGAGTAACACAAAGTCTTTCTCAAACTCAGCAGACCCTTGAGCCCTGCTAAATCATTTTATTAAATTATGGAAATATCCTTCAAAAAATGCCCCAACCTTGGTTGTGCTGCCTTGAAGAGACCTGGGTGATGGTAAATATGTGGGTAGGCCAGGATAAGATCGTCCTGAGAGACTGTGCTCCCAACAGGACTGAATTCCACCAGCATTTTCAAGCTCATCCTGATGGAGACCTTTCTCTACCTAGCTGTGCTTGACCAAGGTCCTAGGGTGACCCAAAGATACCTGTGGGCATCAAAGATTGACTCTGGGCACTGGCTCCAACTTGTCCCAGAGCTGTGAATGTGAAAGATGGGAGGAGTAAGCAATTCTTGATGCAAACTCTACAAAGAATCATTGCAGGAAGTGGTGGTACTGAGGAAAACTTAGAGAGATTACCAAGAGTAGGAGACATTCCCCAAATTTAAAAAAGCCACAGAGCTCTATCATTTCATGTTTCTTGTTTTTAATAGGATCATGGCAGAGCCTGGACAATGGCAGAGGTAATTGTTAGGAGATGGGTTAGTTCTCTGAGGTAGCATAGGCTGAGAAACTGGAGGGCCCATGGTCCATATGGTCTAGCCTACACCAAGGAGATGATCATGCTCTGTTCACCTATGGCCCACCTAGTCAATGGTGGCTCAATCCCCTCCCACCACAGCTCCCTTTGTCCATCCCTGTCTATGGCTTTGTGAGTTGTGGGCCTTGACTGTCTGACCCTCAGCCACTGGGCAGTCATTCACCCTCTGACATTTCAGCTGTCCCAGGTGCTTTTATTTATACTCAGCTCTCTTTCTTCTCACAGCTACCAACAAGCAACTCAACTGTCCTTCCTCTTCTCCTTGTCTCCTTTGTTGTTGTGATAGGCTTCCCTGAAACACTGAAGTGGGAGGCTTTCTTAGACACAGACTTTACTCACGCTAACAAATAGATGCTGGAGAAGCTAGGCTATATAATGAGACAATAGTGCCATGTATTCTTTCCTGAAGGACTTGGTGGCCTGGTTGGACTGCCATAATGGTGAAATTATTAAGTCCACTCCACGTAGTTAAAAGGGAGATTTATTGTTTGGATAACTTACAAATGAAGGGATAGGTTTCAGTGTCTGGCAAAGGTATGACACAGTCTGGCAGTGTTCTCTGGAGAACTCTGCTTGGTCTGCCTCCAGAGTCCAAGGTTCTGGAACCAAGATAAGCCCCTCCTCTTGATCATGGGTCTTCAGAGTCCTCCCTCAGCCCTGCTTTGTGGGGTTTGGAACTTCCAGGCCAAGGCTGTAATGGCTACCCACTACATCTCCCCCTTTTGTCTAAATAAGAAGGTTTTAACCTAACACAAGACTATATACAAAGAAATGGTTATCAAATATTGTCCAGGAGTAATGAGGGATAATGACCTAGATAAGTTGAAATTACAATAAATGTAAACAATATCAAGCAAAAAACACATAGTAAAATCCAGGGATGTCTAGAGCATGGGTAGGTGGCATGTTACAAAGATCATTGCAAAAGGTGTCCTATCCTAAAGAACCCGAGTCTAATACTTAATATATTCTATCTAAAATAATATATATGTATTTTATATATATATATATATATATATATATATATATATATATATATATATATTGAGTTGTAACTATAACTGTTAGTCTTCAACCTCATCAAAGACCTGAGAAGGAATATAATGATACCTGAGAAATTAGAGAAGGATGCAAGCAACTTTCGGGAGTCTTGCAAGAGTAGACAGAGACAGCTGGCAGCCTGGACAGTCACCTAATGTTTTTCAGCATCATTGGTGCATTTAAATTGGCTATAGGCTTAGAGTATCTGACAGACCATTTTCAGAAGCAAGAGTTCTGAAAGACCATCTTACCTTGTCTTGGCAAAGTATAGTGGTCGCTTGCCTTGTGTCCCGCTTGTCCAGAAAGGACAGCATTTGTACTGTCAGCAGTTGAGGCAAGGGCAGTCCTTTGCCCAGTAGACCATTTTGTGCCAAGAAGACAAACTTCCAAATGGAAATGTCTTAGAAGCCCAACATTCTCTCGGGATCAAATTGGTGCTGCCAGGAGCAATTGTCTCTCATGTCAACAGAATTCTAAATTATTTAAATGCCATATTCTCTAGGTCCATGAAGTGTTTGAAGATTACCTGTCCATCCGACTTATGTATTTTTAAATTTGGATAACCTAACTAACATAATTATAGAGATGACAGTGATAGGTGACAATAGATCTATAAGTCTTATATACCTAAACAACCTGTACCCATAAGCAGCTTTTTCTGTGGAACAGCAGTGATTCTTGAGCCCAATTACTGCTCTGTGTGTTTTTCTTATAAGTTATCTTCTCTGAGGGACTCTCCAGGATTGAAATGCATTAATGAAATCTTGTGGTTAGTTACATGCTCCATGCTTTAGGTCAGTGATTCTCAACCTTCCTAATACTGTGGCCATTTAATATAGTTGCCCATGCTGTGGTGACCCTAACTATTTTCGTTGTTTCTTCCTGATTGTAATTTTGCTAATGTTATGAGTCATAATATAATACTTTTTTCTAATGGTCTTAGTAAAGGTCTGTAGACCCCAAATGTAGAAGGCTCTGCAACCCCAAGTTGAGAAGCACTGCTTTAGGTTAAGGCATGTGACTGTGGAGTTTCTACACCATTTTCTCAGCTGACTCTGCTCATCATAGTTATTAGATGGGAAACGTACCTGCACAAAGATTTTCCTGAGGGATTCCTTGGTCAGCATGTACAAGTCCACACCCAGGTGCATTCACAGTCACAACATTCACATGCAGAAACATCTGTAGACAAAGCCCTCCCATCCCATTGGCCCATCCCCAAGAGAGAGGCTAATCTGTAGTATGTAAGAGTAGTTCCAGAAATATGGAAAGCATAAAAGGAAAGTCGTCCAAAACATTTCATAAAGTTATTTACTGCTGGGAAGGGAAACACAAATGAATTCTAAGTCTGTTTTATTGATGAGCACAAGCTTAAAAAAAGCTTGGATCCCTGTTTAACTAAAACCCAAGACAATATTAAGTTTACCTTAAGAGTGTTAAGATAATTCTAATTAGCAATTTTAGAAGCAATTGTTCAGCTCTAAGAAGAAACATAATTGTGTGAACATCATCATCTCTGATGACCTTCTAGGAGCCAAGACCCCAGCCAGAGCCAAGATCTGGTTAAGAACTGGATTCCAGTTGAAACCTGGATTCTGAATTCTCTCCAGACCAGAGCAGGAGCCAGCTGTGACTCACTCAGCCCTATTAGACCACATGCTTCCTCCTACTTAGCATATAATCTTACTTTTATTTTTCTGAGACCAATTAGACCATCAAATAAAACAGATTCATCAACACTTTCTTGATGGATGTGCTTGTATGAATGCTAGTCAGTTTTAACTCTTCTTGTATGTAGATATTTTCTCTATCATAGGGTCTCATTGATATGGATTGAGGTACAAAAGTTAATACACAATGTGTAGTGTTGGGACACAGGGCCTATTAAGAAGTGATTAGTTCAGGAGTACCATACCATCATAAATATATTAGTTATCAGAGTTTGCCCCCTCTTGTTTTCTTGGCCTTTGGTTATCTCTTGCCTTCCTGCCTTCCAATGACACATTAAAAAGTTCCTGCCACTGAGTTATTGGACTTTTCAGTCTCCAGAATGGTGAGAAATAAATTTCTTTACTTACAAAGTACCCACTGTGCAGTGTTCTTTGACAACCATACAGAATGGGCTATGACACTCATTTGAGTCCTTTTCAAGATTTGAATGCAAAGATTTAGTTGCTTCTCCATTACCTGAATTTCTACCTAGATTTATAACAGCTGTAATTTACCTCTCATCTTAAATAAGCAGGGAACACTAAAAACAAAGTGTCACAATTCTGGACATTGGCTCAGAAACCTTGTTAGGACCTTCCCTGTTTAAAATACTGACAGAAATAAATATGTGCACTCAATTACCTAAACTTTGACTTTTCTATTTATCAATTTTAATTATCTTTGTAAAAATGTTTTTATTATGGCTGAGGAAAAGAATGGCTTTATGTTTTTTATCCCAAATCAAAAAACAGTCTTTAGTGTTAATGTGAGAATAATGACACTACTAGATTTATAAATGTTGGGTGTCAACAAAACAAGAAAATACTGGAAAATCTTTTATAACACCAGACAATGCAGGACAAACCTCTAATAAATCTTCACAATTTATCACTACTACTAGCCACCATTACCATTATTTTGCTTGTCTCCTTACAGTGCCAGACATGATAAATTTCTTTATCTTGCAAAAGTTGAACTTGTTCTTTTCTACTACAATGCTTTTTTACCGATGTTTCTCCTTTCCTTTTAGCCATTCTCCCATCAATATATTATCCCTAAATATGCCATTATTTTCTTTTTGTTGGTTCTATTTTTCTCATTAAAATTGTTGTGGGTGCTTTTTTGGGGACAGCTACTGTATAGCTCTGTATATGCTAAATCCACAAGAGTCTGTTTAAGAGGTATCACGGTATTATTAAGATATGAAATGGAGAAATACACTCATGATTACAGGATATAATAAATCCAGTTGCAAAGTCCTTGGAATGCTAGAGACCAGTCATGCACTGCTTCATGCCACCTAACCCTATCTTCACCTCCCAAGAGCGTGTAGCCCCAAAGCCACTGTTGAAATGAATCCCCACAACACTTAAACTTTTTTTGTGTAAATAAGAAGGTTCTAAACCTAATACAAAACTACATACAATAAGAACAATTATCAAATATTATCCAGTAGAGAGAAAGGTTGATAATGTAACCTAACTTGAAGGATCTAAATCTTGAGGCTGATATGCTCTTAGCTGAGATAAGAGAGTGTTATAACTAGAACTATCTAGCTTTCAGCTCCATTGAAGACCTGAGAAGGAAAATAACATTACCTGAGTAAGTAGGAAGTGCAAGGATGCTACTTCTGAAACATGCAAGGAATGACAGAGACATCTGGCTGCCTGGAAAGTCACCCAATGCTTCTCTACAATGTTGGGGCTTCCACTTTTGGCTACAGACATAGAATATCTGACAGACCTTTTTCAGAAACAGGAACATTTGAAAGACTGTTCTACCCTGTTTTGGCAAGGTGCAGCAGTCACTTTTCCCTTTGTCTTGCTCATCCTGATTGGACAGCATGCTTAATGTCACCAGCAGAGGCAAGTGCAGTTCTTTGCCCAACAGGCCACTTATGCCAAGAAGAAGACAAATATAAGGAGTGTCTTTAATGCCTAACATCCTCTCAGGAGTAGAATGGTGCTGGCAGGAACAATCATGTCTCATGTCAACAAAATTCTAACATAGTAAACATTTAAATGCCATATTCTCTAGGTCTATAAAGCATTCAAAGATTATCTAACTATTAGTGAAATATTAAGGCAACTTCACGTAGTTGAAAGGGAGGTTTATTTTGTGGGGTAACTTACAATGAAGGGATAGGTAACAGGGTCTGGGAAAGGTGAAGAGCAGTCCGGCGGTATTCTCTGGAGAACTCTGCTTGCTCTACATCCAGCATCCAGGGTCCAGGAACCAAGAGAGCCAGCACATCCACATCTCAGATGTTCAGGGTCCTCTTGGCCCTGCCTTGTAGGAGTGACAGTTACCGAACCCCCAATGGGGTTTGAAACTTCCAGATCAAAGCTGGAAAGGCTACCCACTACACCTAACCATCTGATATATATCTTTGTATATCTAGAAAGCCTAACTAACATGACTTTAAGTATGAAAAGCATGGGTGACTATTGACCTGTAATTTGTATCTACATAAATATTTTAAAGACTAAGAATTCACATTATAAAAGTAAACAGTGATCAGCACAGGACTTTTGACCTGCTCCGTTTCCAACCTGGACCGGTTCACCCCTCCTTAGGCAACCTGGTGGTCCTAGGCTCCTGGGAGGTCACCATATTGATGCCAAACTTAGTGCAGACACCAGATTGGCATAGCGCACTACAGCCCAGAACTCCTGGACTCAAGTGATCCTCCTGTCTCAGCTTCCTGAGTAACTGGGACTACAGGCATGCACATAATATGTACTCATTCATAGTAGGATACTAGATGTAAAACAAAGATGACTAGACTGCAACACAACTCCAGGGAGGCTACCTAGAAAACAGGACCCTAGGAAAGACACAGGGATTGCCCAATGACAGAGAAATGGATTAGATCTACATGAACAACCTGGACGACAGTGGGAGTAATGAAGGGCAAGGTTTGAGGGAAAGAAAGGTTAAGGGAGCAGGATCAAGAACAGAAAGGGAGAACGAGGAATAACAGACCATGATAAATGATGACCACATGAGAACAGGAATAGGCAGAGTGCTCGAGAGGTCCCCAGAAATCCACAATGATATGTCCCCTGTAGACTGCTGGCAATGGTTGAGAGAAAGCCTGATCTGACCTAGTCTGGTGATCAGATGGCCAAACACCCTAATGGTCATGCTTCCAATAACTGATGGAAGTGGATGCAGAGATCCTCAGCCAGGCCCCAGGTGGAGCTCCTGGTGTCCAATTGTCGAGAAAGAGTAGGGACTGTAAGAGTGTGAATTGTTGAGACCAAGATTGGAAAAGCACAGTGACAAATAGCCAAACGAATGGAAGCACATGAATTATGAATCAAAGGCTGTGGAGCCCCCAGCTGGAGCAGGCCCTCTGGATAAGTGAGACAACATTGGATAGCTTGAACTGTTTGGGAGGCACCCAGGCAGTGGGACCAGACCTGTCCTTAGTGCATGAGCTGGCTGTTTGGAACCTTGGGCTTACACAGGGACACTTTGCTTGGCCTGGAAGGAGGAGACTGGACCTGCCTGTACTGAATCCACCAGGTTTAAATGAGTCGCCAGGGGAGTCTTGGCCCTGGAGGGAATGGGAATGGAGGGGAGGGGCTAGGGGGAAGGTGGGGGGGGGGGCAGGAGGGTGGAGGACAGGGGAACCCATGGCTGATGTGTAAAATTAAAACACAAATATATTAAATTAAAAAGGAAAAAAATAAATAAAAGTAAACAGTCTGTAAACAGAGATATAGTATAGGGACAATGTACTCAAAATTGTGACAATATACAAAAATATCTTAATCAAAGGTAGAAATTTATAGTACAGTATTACAAGAATATCCTTAATTTGTACCAATGCACAAAATATCCTAAACAGAGGTAGAACAAACATACAGTATGACAAATATAATTTTACATTTATATCAATATATGAAAATATTTCAAAGTAGGAATGTATGTAAAATATGACAAATATAGTTTTGTATGTGTATCAATATACAGATTATCTTAAACAGGAATAAAAAATAATTTTACATTTGTATCAATATACAAGAATCTATGCCAATGCAAACTATCTAAATCTGATAGTTACTAAATTAGTTTACAGCTCTGGCTGTCTTGGATCATTTAAAAAATTTAATTACATCGGTTTATTCATTGTGCATATATACATATATATGGGTATGTGTAGGCTATGGTGTACATATGAAGTTGCACTGAAAGCTTGTGGAAGTCAATTGCCTTCTACCATGTAGGCTTGGGAGATTGAACTTGATAGATCATCAAGGTTCCTGGAAAGTGCCCTTACCCACTGAGCCATCTTGACAGCCATATTTTTCTTGTTTTTATGCTCTTCCTGGGTGAACTGTTCCCTATATCATACATTTCACTTGCCCTCCACTCATTAATTTTCATGGTTCACAAGGAAAAGTGAAGAGTAGGAGGAAGAAGCAACAGCTGTAGAGAAGTTGGAAGAGAAACAAATGGAGGGAGATGAAGGTCTAGAGACACAACAAAAGAAATTGGAGAAAATGTTTTCCAAAAGGAAGAATGTATGGGAGAAAATATGAATTAAAATGGAGTGTGTATGATAGGTGCTAAAGATATTGTGGTGAGGTAATCTGAAATCTGTTTAAAAAGCCAATAAATGTGTCAAATGCACACAGCTGTTACAGAACTCCCTAAGTAATGTCAAAACTGGTAGTTAAATCAGTACTTGGAGAAAAATTTATAGTTTTATGAAAAATTCTCAAGAAAATTAATGAATGATCTGTAAACTAACTGTGAATTTAACTTAAAAGCCAAGTAGAAGTATCTGTGGAGTAGGATGATGTGTCTTTGGGCATATGTCAAGGAGGGGCACAGCTGGAGCACATGATGGATTTAATTTTATTTTTTGATGATTCTTCATACTGACTTCCAGAGTGGCTGTACAAATTTGCACTCTCAGCAACAGTGATGAGGATTCATCTTTCTCTCCAGCCACAACAGCATCTGTTGTCAGTTCTTTTGTTGATCTTAGCCATTCAGACTGGGTTGAGATGAAATCTCAAATTTTTTTTAATTAGCATTTCCCTAATTGCTAAGGATGATGTCTTAGTTACTTTTGTATTCCTGTGAAGAGACACGATGACCAAGGCAAAGTATTTTAAAAAGCATTTAATTTGTGTCCTGCTTATAGTTCAGAGGATGAGTGCATGGTGACAATACTTTTATCTCTGAAAAGGTTAATATGGTTGACTGATATCTGTCTAGACTGGACAAAACACAGAGTGAAGATTATAAGAAAGTCAGATCATAGGTAAATGGGAAACAGCTACACATACTATTCAAAACAATGAAACAGTATAACTTTAGACAATAGGTTTAGAAATGAAGATGTATTAAAATATATATGTATGTTTATGACTAAATGTTAAAATAACCATTCAAAGGTCTTGAAATATCTTTGTATGAAGTAAAGTCAATAAAAGCAGAGCAATTTCTTTTTCAAGGGCATATAAATGTTGTAACAAGAAAAACAATTTACTCAAGATGTGCTTTTGAAAACAATCATTAACAAGAGAGCTACTTGATAGTATGAATGCAAGGACAGTTTAACAATTGAGTATGTCATTGTGAATGAACACACTGACAGAAATAAATACACTTAACCAAAATGTACAAATAAAAATATCTCATCGAATCCAGTATCAATTATGAATAACTAGAAAAATCTCATAAACCAGAATATAAAGATATTTCCTTATCTTATAAAGTCAGTAAACTATCAACACGTAGGAGCCATACTCAGTTACAACCTTAGATAAATTCCCTTTAAAGTTATGAAGAAGAAAAATATTATTTTGTATTTTATGGATAGCCTACTTTAGATTTTCCTAGCTAAACTTATGACAAACTATGAATTCAGTACATACATATCATCTACATACATGTTGTATGTACATACATACATACAACACACTCACATGCACACACACAGTTAATTTCCTAAACTGTTTTAGTGAGAATGTCTTAGAAATTCTGAATTCATTTGCTTTGGGTAACTGCTTAGAGAACCTGCAATTTTAAATGGTTATTTTATGTTCAGGAAAGTTAGGTGTTATTCGTGATTCTCTTGTCTCTTATGATCCCAGGCACAAATATGTATGTAGCCTACCTTCTAAATACTGCGTGAATTCATCTACCTTTTCCCACTTATTGTAGTGTTCATAATTCACTCTGATGTTACTCATTGTTTCTATTACCACAAAATATTTCCATTCTCCCTACTTCTAGGTTTACCACACTCCAAATGATTCTTCACAGATAATGTCAAACTCCAGCTACTTGTCAGAAAATTAAACATTGTTTTACGTGTAGTGTATGTGTGTGTTTATAAGTGTGTGCATGTGCACGTGCACATGTGTAACTGTAGAGGCAGAAGTAGGGGCCAGAAGTTGACATAGGATGTCTACCTCAATTGCACTCCACCTCTTTTTTGAGACAGAATCTCTTACTGGAGCTCACTGTTTCATTTAGGCTAGCTGCCTGCCTGGCCAGGGAGCTCCAGAATCTGACTGTCTGCACATCCCTTGTCCTAGCCCAGGAACACAGATGTGTATGTCACCATCCCTAGATTTTACATGGGTAGGGATCTGAACTCAGATCCTCATGCTTGTGTAGGGCATTTCATTCCTCACACCATCTTTTAGCCCTTGCACAAAATGTAAGACAAAAAAATTGACAGGAATTCCCTGTATCAAATCCTCCAACTACTTCTTAAGACTCAGGAAAATTCCTTAAAGAAAAGAGGATGCCCTTGGTGTCCTACTCATTTCTGCATTTCCAAGGCCTCACATAATCAACATTTGGCAGGTTTCTAGTATATTATACATTATGAATTATAGTTGTACAAGTTAATTAGTATTACAAATGAGATGAATTACTTCACTTACTTCATGACTTGAGTTGTATTTTCATTTTATATCACAGCAATATATGCATTTAAAAAATGCCTACATTGAGTATATTAGTTAGGGTTCATTAGAGAAACGTAACTGATAAAATGACTATATGTATATATATATACATATATATACATATATATATATATATATATATATATATATATATATATGTATGTATATATGTGATTTATTAGAGTGGCTTACAGGCTGTGGTCCCACAATTCCAACAATGGCTTTCTCCTGATGGAAAGTCTAAGAATCTATTGGATTCTGGTTCTTGTTCAGTCCATGAGGCTGGATGTATCAGCTGGTCTTCAGTATACACTGGAATCCCAAAGAAGCAGGCCCTAATGCCAGTGAAAGAATGGTCTTGCTAGTGAGAATGAGGGCAAGCTTGCAAGGAATAAGAGCTACCTTCTTCCATGTCCTTCATAGAGACTGCCACCAGAAAGTGTGGCCAGATATATGGTGAATCTTCCCATCTCAAAACATCTGAATTTAGGGTAGGTCTTCACACTTCAAATGATTTAATTAAGAAAAAAATCTGTCACTGGTGTACCCAGCCACTTCAGTTTTAGTTAATTCAGGATGTAGTTAAGTTGAAAAGTAAGAATATCCATCACACTGGTCATTATTATGAAAATAATAGCAAATATAAATCTTTTTTGCCATTTTAAATAAATATTAGTAAAAGTCAAGTATCTTACAAGTTTGCAAATGCATCTATCTTTGTTTTTCAGAAATTTTTAAAATTTTTTTCTATTATCAGCTTGATACAGTATAAATTCTTATCCTAATTGTGAAATGTTTCATTGAGGCTTGCCCAGTAATTGAGTAAACCCAAAACTTACTATATGCCACAGTCATTCTAGGGTCTCCCCTGCTCTATAGCCTCCCCAGTTCTGTGGGTTGCAACTATGTTCATACCAGCACTATTTGTAATAGCCAGAACCTGGAAATAACCTAGATGCCCATCAAATGAAGAATGGATTAAGAAAATGTGGTACACATACACAATGGAGTACTACTCAGCAAAAAAAAAAAACACAAAAAACAAAAAAACAATAACAGCATGAAATTTGCAGGCAAATGGATGGAACTAGAAAGTATCATCCTGAGTGAGGTAACCCAAACCCAGAAGGACAAACATAGTATGTACTCACTCATAAGAGGATTCTAGATATAAACAAAGAACAATCATACTGCAAATATAAATTTTAATCACCATTAAAAATAAAACAGTAAGTACTGTTTCTTTAGATTGAGAAGCTAAAGCCTGCAAAATGAAGTGGTGGTGAATGGTACTTGACTCTCAAGGATGTAAAATCAATTTAGTCCTAGGACCAGGATCTGATCTCCAGATTCAAAGAAGAGGTAAAAGGAGAGAATGCATGCAATACAGTTATCTGTTGACTTCATGCACCAGCAGTGGCAAGTAACCCTTCATATACATCTGCCATACACATGATAATTTTTAATGAAAATATTTCTTGTACTTTAATTTACATTAATTTTAAATGTGTGTATTTAAAATTTTCAAACAGGTTTCATTTGCTAAATCCTTTAGTACTTTCCAATTGCTAAAGAAACAAATGGACTCAGCTGTCCATATTAGAAGCACCGACAGAAGCAGAAGCAACCAGGCACTCTCTGGTGAGGGTAATGAACACACGTGAGTACTAGGGCCATGTATATTGGTTCAGGGTGGATGCCAACCAATTGGGGTGATGCTGTGATCCAGCTGCAGGGAATATTCCACCATGGACCCTCACAACATCTTGTAATCTGACCTGGCTCCTTCCTGCCAGAGGGGTGCCATCTTCTAGGCTCACTAAACATGAGCCAGCACTTTGACCATGAACTTTAGCTCATAGTGAATGCCAATTTGTGGGCACCACCCCATGAGCTGCGAACTCTTATAGGGAACCTGGAATATTCCACCATGTGCCCTCATTCCCTGCTGGCTCCTTCTTGGACTGGGATGGATTTGGGGTAAGGATAGGAAGAGGGCTGTTACAGCCTGGTCTCCCTGAGCAAGCCAGCAGACACCACACATGAGACACAAACAAGACTTAGAGGTGGCTCCTACTTTCATCGCTGTTCCACCACATAGGCTCACGACACTAAATGAGAAATTATCAGTTAAGTTGTGCCCACATGCCCTGCTGGGATCAGTGGGCCCTATGCCTGCACAGAGCACACCCTGGGGCCCACTGCAGACCAGCTGGTTACTAAAGTGATTGTGCAATTACACAGGCTAAGACTGGAACTATTGCAGGAGCCTAGTACTAGTGGGAAGCCTCCTGCTGAGCAGTTGCAGGAGATGGCCACCAGCAGGATTGCCACTGCCCAAGGACAGCCTGCTGCTGTAAGTGTTCAGTACCACTTAAGTTGAGACAGGAGAAGTTTCCCAGTTAAGGGGAAGCCATAGGTTGTGGTAGAGGAATGAAACTTCATGGCCCGGGCGGATCCATGGGGCCTTTATAGCCACAGAGATAATCACAGAGGCCATATTGTACAGAGGTAGAATTTCTGCATCACCCTTTAGTAACATGGGAAAGTTTGAGGTTCCATTGGTTCTAAAGCTCATCTTTATCAGAGACAGAAGATCTTAGGGCTACTTCTTAACAGAGGTCTACTTCAATAGACTCCATCATCAGAGAGGATGCACATGAAGCTCCATAGGTACAAAGGGAAAATCTTAAAAACAAGGGCCAGTTTATGGGGCCATGAATTCATGGCTTATATAAAGCTCACTGGAAAGAGAACCCAGGCTGTGTCCAACATTTTAAAGGGTAAAGTCATTGACACCCTTTAGCACTAAGGGAAGCTTTAGTTCCTTTGGGCCAGACAAGGAAGATCTGAGGCCACAGTGTGTTGGGGATTACTCATTCCTCTTCTTCCTCATACCAAGGAGGACTCAGGCCCGTCCCACATGCACAGTAAGGCAGAGGACCTTCACTTTCCAGTCAGAGGTGGGAGGTCTGATGGTGCGACACCAACTCCAGTGTTGTCCGTGTGACATGAACAATTGCATCAATATGGCTGAAGGGAGATAAGTGTCCCATGGGACTAAGCTCCATGGACGTCCCTGGCAGAGTGCCCGAGTAATGCTTCCTGCTTGAGGAAGATGTACTTCATGGATTATGAGCTCCCACGGCTATGGGTTCCGTGTAACTGCTTTTCTGATAATGTTCTAATTAATCTATGAAGCACAGCCAAAATTAATGAATGCTTGGGTTGTGAACTATGGAGGATATGGGAAGCTGGACATGGATCTTAATCAGACTCATGATGGTGTGACTGTTGGGCTGGGACCTGATGACCTGGTTAGGATTATGAGAAAGAATAGTCAAGAAAAGAATTCCCTAGAAGATCCCCCTCTTTTGCAAGCTCCTACAGGAATAGAGTGGAAAGAAAATAAAACTTTTGGTGATGTGATGAATCAGATACAGCAGAATGAGCTATTTCTTAAAAACCCTGAGCCGCTAGATAAAGAAAGTATAAAAGTTCAGGCACTTCCAAGGAATGAACACTCACCCACTAGGAATCCTTTGGAATCCCAGCTAAAGTGATTTATGGTAGAGAAAGTTATCTCATAGGAGGCAGATGGTGGCCCCCCCCCACTGGGGAAGTTCAGCATGGGAAACTGCTGGGGTAAGATAGCTGTAACCACCAAGAGCCTACATAAGTCTAGAAACTGTACTAAGTTTAGAAATCATAGACTCTCTTTGGGCCATGAAGTTCCTGTGGGTGAAGGGATATGTCTAGTGCCAATTAATAATTGTGTGCTTGCTGTTTTTAAAAGATGATGTAATTGAATTATTGCCAAGCTCTTGTTGTTCCTTGTATGACTTGATAGTTTTCTTTTTTGTATAGTACATAAGCTACTGATTTGCAGGAGTAAAATTGCACCAGATTCAAACCACTCTCGAGTGTGTTGTCTGTCTGTCATTTGCTGACTCCTTGCCTTCCTGAATACCCCAGCCCTGGTTCTCCTAATGTGGTACTCCCGGTGGGCCAGTCCATGACATGATGGCTTTTTAGGATGATGTGGGATGTAAGAAGGCCATGTCAAGTAAGAAAATTTACTGATCACATCCTGAGTAGAAGGGCCAGGTGAGAGAGCCCTGAGGCCAAGAAATAAAGTATAACACCTGTTTCTTCAGAGAGGAAACATTAGAGGCCCCTTAGGAAAAATGAAAAGCCTTGAGGCCTCTCTGTCACATGGTGGAACTCTGAGGTCAACAGGCAAAGGTTTAGGTCTAATTCCCCTTAATAGGAGTGATAACTTTCTGACTGTGGTGTGCAAAATCAGAAATTTCCACAGCCTTTAGGCCCAATGTGAATGTCTCTGACCATCTTGCACATTGCAAGGACCAGACACTGCCACCTCAGCTACCACATCTTGTTGGCAGCAGGAAATGTCCTCATCATGAGCATTGGGTTCCCTATGCCATCATGACAGCCCAAGCCACATAAAGATTTGGATCTTCCTGGCCTCTGTTCCCCAAGAGGGATTCTACACAGCATCCAGTAGTCCCTCATCCATGGAGAGTTACCTTACTTCCCCTTCTTCTACCAAAACCTTGGCTGTCAAATCATACTTCTGATTCCTCCTCATGATAGCTGCACACAATATCTTTGCCCCAGTGAGTTCTGTCCATCCCTTCTGAGACACTGGCCAGACCTGCTCTTACTATCATCCAAGAATTTTTCACCTCACCAAGAACTCCACCTACCAACCCTCTATCCTCTGGTTCTGCTCAGGGCTTCTACGTCATTATTGTTCCACTTGGTCTCAATGCCCAAAAGCTCATCCAGCCCATGAAGGCTTAAGCCAGTTCCACCCTAAAACAGATTGTCTTGTACGTATCCATGCTTGTACCCAGAGAGGAAAGCTGCTCCAGCTTTTACCAGAAATGGCTTATGTTAATCAGAAAGGCTTTCTTAATCAGAAAATGCCACCCTAGTTGTAGAGGAAAAGCTAAGATATTGGGCTTATTTCTGAATAAGAAATTTACAACATACTTCTTCTAATCTCAGGGAACATTATGGAAGGAGGGGTCAGAAGCATGTAAAAGACAGAAGATATGGTGAACTGCTATGAAAAAAACATTTTATAGTCTCAATATAAGTATTGATTTTAGTTGCAACTCCATTGACTGCACTGAGCTCATACAAAAGAAGGACCAATAATAACTTAAGAATGGCAGAGTGGCTCCTGGGACCCCACATTTTACCTCTGAAGTATTGGATTTTGATGGGTTCTGGGTAAGAGGAACCACTGTCTTCAGTTGTGTACTCATTGCTGAGCCCACCAGGCTCTGACAGATAACTATAAACCCATGGTCACATTGAAGTCCTGGTTAATTTCAGTGAGTCAAAAAACAGTGATAATCATGAATGTGTAGAGAGTAGCTGTTCCAGTTTTGACCTGAAAGTACTACCCCCGTTGAGGCTTCCAGTAACTGTTATGCCTACAAGGTGGGGCCGAGACAGGAGACCTTAAGACTGGAGAACTGGATGTGCTGGCTCTCTTTGTTCCTGGATTCTGGATGCAGGATTTAGACCAAGCAGGGTTCTCTAGTGAACACCTCTGGACTACAAGTCACCTCTCCCAGACTCTGTAACCTATACCTTCACTTGTAAGTAAAACCCCCAAATAAATCTCCATTTTAAATACGTGGAGTTGCCTTAATACTTCCACTAATATGAATGTGTTATAAGATCATGGGGAGGGTGGTTGGGTGGGGTGTGTTAAGGGGCTGGAGGGTGAGAGTGGCCAGTATGTATTGTTTATAGCTGCAAAACTATCTGGAAACAAACTTCATGAAACTATTCAAAACCAGGACTAGAAGAAGCCAGTATCCTGGAAAAAGGATGTTGCAGAAACAAGAAAGGCAAAAGAGTGAGACAGAAATTCAGAGGGGAACCACATTGCAACAGAATTGATGACAGTAATAATTCACTCCTGAAAGTGAGTCTTCATAAACCTCTCCTCCCCAATTAGGCTCTATTCCCCATTTTGGATCAATTTCTTAATATGAATTTAAGCATTCCATTCAATGAATAACAGGGGCAATAATGTTGATATCACATACACTTGACAATAAGAGTTTAAATAATCCTGTAAGTAACCTTTTAAACACAGCATTAGCATTGGTGATTTGGCTCAGGGCTAACCGCAGCTATTCCAGATAAACTGTATTAGACCCCAAGTTGCACATGGTAGAAGAAAGGCATCACAACAGGTACTTCTCACTTCCATATGTATGTTGTGGTACATGCACACTGCACCAACACACTAGATAAATGATTGATAGATGGATAGATAGATAGATAGATAGATAGATAGATAGATAGGTAGGTTATAGCTAGATAGATGATAGATAGATAGATGATAGTTGGATAGATAGATGGATGAACAGACAGATAGATAGAGTAGAAGCATACATACATACATACATGATAGATGGCAGACAGAGAGACAGATAGATATAATGATAAACACTAAATCATGGTGTCCTTACTTCTCATACCTGCACTGTATCTCAGTTTGGGATGTCTGCCCTGTTCAGAAGAGAAAGGGGGAGTGAATGGAGGAAAGAGGGATGTTTGGGGAGAGTGATTGTGGAGAGGAGGCAAGGAGGGAAAACTGATCAGGCTGGAAAAAATTAATTAATGAAAATAAATTTAAAAAGAACAGTTTAACTAAAAAAGACATAAAGATCAGACATTCAAACTACAAAAACATATACAAAACTCTGAATTTCTTGTTCAATGTCCATTTGGTTAGTAACTGGAATTGCCTTTGTTTCTGGATATTTTCAGTAATTATTCCTGGAAACTCTTCTGTTGCTGTTTGTTTTTTGCTCTTTTAAGAAGGCTCACCAACCAACTCCCAAATAAATCACACACAGACTCTTATTCTTAATAACAAATGCCCAACCTTAGCTTGTCTTGTGTCTTGCCAAATTATTATTATTCCATCTACTTGTGCTCTGGGCTTTTCCTGTTCTCTTTTGTAAATCTCACTCTTATTCAATGGCTTGCTGTGTAGCTGGCATGGCTGACCTCTGGAATCCTCTTCCTTCTCTGGCTACTTATTTTTCTCTTCTACCAGATTTATCCTTCAACTTATCCTCTCTTCCTGCCAGCCCTGACTGTCCTTTCTCCTGCCTCGCCATTGGCCATTTAGCTCTTTATTAGACCATCAGGTGTTTAGATAGGCAAGTAACACAGCTTCACAGAGTTAAACAAATGCAACATAAACAAAAGTAATACACCTTAAAATAATATTCCCCAACACTCTTCCTTACACTTTGTTATTGCTACAATTACTACTGTGTACTTCTAATTGGTACTAATAATCAGCTAGACAGCAAGGATCCGGAAGGTAATTATGCAACCAAAGGTACTAAGTCATACATCCTCTGCTTTAAGATCTGCCTTTTTAAGACACATCAATAAGAAAGGATCTTTCAAATGGCATCAAATGAAATTTTCTGTATATGTTTTACAGTTGTGTAGCTTGGCCCAATTATAGGACTCTTTACTGTGGGAACAGAGGCTATCTCCAACACTTTCACAGAGTTTTGGAATCCAATTTCTCATTCTGGGTCACCTTGCCTAGCCTTGTTGCATGGGGAGGTGTTTAGTCTTACTGCAACTTGGAATGCTATGCTTTGTTGATATCCATAAAAGACCTGGCTTTTCCTGAACAGAAACAGAGGAAGAATAGATTGGGGGGTGTGTGGAACAGAGTGGGGGGGCCGCGACTGGGAGGGGAGACTGTGGCTGGGATGTAAAGTAAATAAATAATAAATTTATTTTTTTAAAATAGTCATTAGCTGAAAAATCTTAACATACCACAGGAAACAGTTTTTCACATAAATATATTTATTTGTGTGAATATTGCTTAAAAGGATTACATTTGTAAAATAGAATTACATAGTGGTATGTCTTTGAAACAAAAGGGTGAAAGATATGCATACATTGTGATTTCCAAATAGAGAAGAACATGGGTAGCATTTAAAAATTTGGTTGCTGGATTTTAATGCCAGTGAATGATTAACATAACAAGAAAATATCAAGATTTCCTCTTCTAACTTAAAAGAAAACATCACCACCAAGAAGAGAACAAGAACAATGAAAAGAACAACAACAACCTTCAGGTGGATATTCAGTAATCTGAATACTGTTCCAAGTAAGTAGCTGGTGTCTATGGCTTTTTCAGCCTCACAGGTTGATGTTCAGCCATCCAGGTCAGGGCAATAAAGTTGGGACCACTCCATTTCTGATGTTCTGGTGAATGCCCTGAAGACTGATGACTGGTGTTCCAGCCTCTCTTTGTTACTCTTGAGCTCTGAGACCTCAAACCTGAAGGGAGTGATGTTCTATTGATGAGCTTGAGAATGTCCATGGATCTTTGTCCACATTATGTAAATATGATTTATTTTCAATCAGAGTGGGAATGTTGGACACCTGCTTGGTCAGAAGGTAAAACCAGAGGCCATTTGGATAAGATGTTAGTATAAACACCTTATATAATGGGAGAGGAAGGTCTGAAGTGCTGTTGGCCAGAGGTGGAGGTAGATACTCCATTAGTCAGAAAGAGTATGTATGAGACACCCTTGGTCAACAGAAGCACTATTGAAGGCCTCATATTCAGACATTGAATGTCCCCCAACACTAATCAGAGATGCATAGCTAGGGATCAATGGGTCAGAGGTGAGTGGTCTGAGGCTTGCCAAGAGGCATAGGTAAGAAATGAGAACTCAAGAGCCTTGGGAAAAATCCAAGGACCCCAGGGTCAGGGGAGAAATGTTTGAGGACCTCTTGGAGAGATGGTAGGAATCTGAGGCCTCTTTATAGGGATAGACTGGCATATTGGGCTGCATAGTGGTGGAAATGTGATTACCCACTCTCTGACATGAGGTCAAGGTCCCAGCTCACCTCATGCACTGGAACACATTCCAGGTACTACCTTATTAGCTTCCAACTCTTGCTACTCTTGGGCTGTGATACTTTAAGACTAGTTTGTCTGAAGAAGTCATAGGGTAAAAAAATGTTCTAGGACCCCACATTTCTGTGGGGATGTCTGAGGCACCTGAATCAGAGGAGAACAACTTGAAGCCTTCCTTGGGCAGAAGGGCATATTTGAAGACATCTTGGTCAAAAAGAGAAGATTTGAGGCTGCTTGGTAAAAGAGAGACAGTAGGTTTAAACTCCTTTGGTTACAATGGAATGACCTGTGGCCCAATTACAGAGACCTAGGTCGTCCACTCCCACAGGGGCATACTCAGGTCTGAGAACTTTATGGATACTAGTGGACTATAGCTCTATCTTAGAACAGGCAGGTTTGAGAACCATTTGGTCAGAAGACAAATAGTGGGGGTGTACTTGGGGAGAGGGGAGAATATAAAAGCCACTTCAGTAAGAGAGGATAACTTCAGACTTCTTTGGGTAGGTGGGACACATACAATTTCCCAGTGGGCAGAAGAGGAATTTCTGCTATCATGTTGGGAACAAGTGAAAGATCTGAGACCCTCTAATGTAGAAAGATGAGATGGTGGCTCCCCAGGGCTGGATGGAATAGTCTCAATCTCTCTTGGTCATATGTCTGCTGCCCTGTTGGGCAGAAGCTAAAGGTTGAATGACACCTTGAGAATTATAAGAAGTTCCAGGCACTCAATCCTTCATCAGCATCAAACTTGAAATCACAATCTAGATTACACATCTTCTCCATGTCAGGAATGTCAGCACTCTTAGAAGTCTTCCAAGAGGCTGCATGGCAGTAGTTTCTGATTCTGTATCTTCATCTAGTATAGGTCCATCCACACATTCCTCTGCATGTAGGGCAGGACTTCTCTGACTAATGAAACAGAATGAAGACAGTAGTCTGAGTTATCATCATCTTGCTGCTCTTGTGTTCTGGGATCTCAGTCCAGAGTTCTCTGAGATCACTTTGGTCAGAATAGTACTTTCCAGGCAATGTAGCTTAGAAGTTGTAGTATGAAATCCACTGGGCAGATGGTGAATAGATGGGATTTCCTTGATCACACAGGCAGGTCTGAGGCACTCTTTATTGAAGGCAATGTCTAAATCTCTGTATGTAAGAGAGGAGAAGGACCTTGGCAATCTGGACAGAAATAGAAGGACTATTATGCCCTCCATCAAAGAAGCAGTGTGGCAGACTCCATGGGAATAAGGGAAATATAAATGCATTCTGGTCATAAGTGGAAATTCTGAGACATTTTGTGCAAAGGTGAAGTTCTATAGCTATTTGTCAGTGGGGTAAAATCTCTGGCTATGTTCAATGAAATAGGAAAGAGTGTTTCCCATTGGGCATAAAGTAAATACCCCGTGGACCAGAGGAATGTCTAAAACTGCTTTGTCAGCTTCCAACTTTTTCAGTATTTAGAAAATCCACACCTTTTGTGGGCTTTGTGGAAGGCCAGGAAACAAACTTTGCATTATTTTCCAGGAGGTTGGATGGTTATCCCCAGTCTAACTTCTGTCTTTGGTCAGATGAGATAAGCCCAAGGCCCCTTTGTTCAGAGCAGTCATGTCTTAGATTGTACATAGCAGGCAGAAAGTTGAATGCAATTCTAGACAGTTGGGAACATAGCAGGCATACATAATCAATAGAACAAGATGTGTGGACCCCTTACAGGAAGTGGTGGTTCTGAATCCCTCTTGGGAAAAAAGGGACATTTTCAACTTGCAGATTGGGAAAAAATTTCATTTCCTCCTAGACAGAGTGGGAAAGATTAATGCTTTATGAGTAGAACTGGGGTATTTGTGGCTCCTGGGTACAGAAGGAGAGGACATGAATCCATCCCGTCTATTAAAGAAGGAATTTTTAGACCTCTTGGAAAGAGGGTGAGAACTTTGGGGCCACTGGAACAAAAGGATTAGTTCTGATGTCCCTTGCAGATGAGGTGTTAGAGGTGAGGTATATTTAAGTAGAAGTGGAAGGTCTGAGCTCCTCTTCTTCTCAGAGTGAAAGATTGAATCCTTGGTCCGAGAGAGAAAATTTTGAGGTCCTTTTTTGCCTGAAGTGGAAAGCCTTGGGGCCTTTGGTTTGTAGAGGTGCTCTTTGCCCCCCTCAGTCATGCAGGTCAGATATCAGGCTCTTTTGGTTACAGAGTGTGCATTTGATGTCTAATGTGCAGAAATTGATGGTGTTTAGGAGTGGAAGATTAGCAGATGTAGGGAGAGTAGCAAAGTTACAAACCATGGAGGGAGAAGGGAGTGTCCCAGCCTACCTTGTGCAGTGGAGGAAGGACTCCATCACAGTTTGGAAGATTTACATCTTCAGGCACATTTTGGCAGGCCTAGCAGCAATTTAGCATTCTTCATCAGTCATGATTGGGAATCTCAGGCCCTAAGTCCTCTTATCATCAGCTACATTGGTGTGTACATGAAGGATGCAACCTCTTCACTTCAGTGACTAGAATGAAGGATAGATATCCTATGTTTCAGGCTCTGTCAACTCAAAGCAGAGCAAAGTGAAGTCCCCTGGGTCACACATGTATTTACCTAGTGGCCATGGTTAGAGGGAAAAGATCTAAGGCCCTCCATTACAGAGATAATTTGGAGGCCCACGTGCACATGGGGGATGCTCTGATAACCCTTTGATCACGGTCCCCTTGGACAAAATGGGAATGCTGAGATTGCTATAGTAAAAGACAATCATTCCTATGACTCTTCTTGGACAGAGAGGGAAGGTCTGAGGTATTACTTGTAACAGCAGAAAGGCCTGAAAACCACTTTAACCAAAGGGAAGTTCTGATAACTCTTCATCAAAAGGGCATAATGTGTGATGCCTTGAGAATAAGGACAGTTTGGGGAGCCCATATTAAGAGGGGAAACTTCTGAGGTCATTCTGAACTGTCTTGCTTAGACAGAAAGTGTCCAGCTATGTTTAATCAAATAGCAAGTTCCAATCACTCCATTGTGCAGAAGGGAATGACCTAGCCTACCTTGGGTGGTGGGAGAATGGTGTGGTTCTGCATCACATGCTTCCAACCATTCTTCTGAGCTCCCATGATCCATATATTTCATTGACTGTTGGGAAGAGTACAAGAAGCCAATACAACACTCATTGACTATGATATGTGATTGTCTGGACTTTGATGTTTCCTCAAGGCAGTATTGGTCTGTGCTTATCCATCAAAGAAAGATGGGAAGATTGTATTTCTGAAAATCATCTTCTGGGATGACTATTAGTTTCAGCTTTCTATATTTTGTCCTGTAATCTAAACCTAGAATCTTGTGACGTCCCATTGGTTACAAATGTGTTTGCCTAGCACTCTTGGTTACAGGGATTGGCACTAAGGTAATATGAGTTCAAGGGTCACATTTAAGGTGCAGTTTGAAGGCAGGGGATTATCTATGGCATCCCAAGGTCAGAGGCTAGATCTGAAGCTCCATTGAATATATACTGAAGGAATGAGACACCCTTGGCCATGGGAGCCAATTCTGAGGTCTCATTCAGTAGTAATATACATATTGATTGGCTTTGGAAGTTATAAAATTAATAAAACTGGAGTTCCACTTACTTTTGGGATACCATCTTACAAGGACTCCAATTTGCAGTAAGGCTTGTTAAGGAAGGGAATGGCTCAATTGCCCATAGCTCCTGGCTATGGGTGGGTTAGGACTTCTATTGGTCTTTTCTGTGTCAAATGTACAGATTGCAAACCCAGTGCCATTTTGAGATCTTTGGCAGCAGTTAACCCCCTACAGCTCACACATGGTTGAGCCTGTATGATAATGAGTATTCAGTGATGGGTAATGCCTGGGGGCCACCCAAAGACCTAAGATAGAGAGCCTGAATGGCCTGGGCAGGTGTCTTGATGATGGGTAAGGTGATGTGCTGATGTCCCTGGGAACCTAAGTTCGAAGCTCATTTTTCTTTTTAGTAGAGGGGGGAATCTCTTGGGCCCTGATCCCCGTTACTTGGGTGTCTGTTGCCTTCCTTGCTGACCTTGATCATATGTCCTCCCTATGCTCATTCCCTGCCAGTTTCCTTCCTCCTAAACAGCTTACTGGAGGTTCCTTGTTTTTGTATCCTGCATATTGATGTAAACAACTAGGATGCAAGAACGTAAAACATCTGTAGCAAACTTCCACCCTCTGGTGTTCTCCCAATTTGCTGTAAGCCTGTATTTAAGGCCTTTTCCCTCCTTCTATAAAGGACATTCTACTGAGATGAATGTCCGGCTGTCTTGTCTCTGTTTTAATCTTTAGTGCCTCACTCGGACATGGTGAATGCAGAGTAGCATGGGTGCTACTAGGGAGCAATGTCTGCATCTACAGAATAGAGCCAGGCAGCATGAACCACCCATACCCATTGGCCCCTGCCAGTGTGTCCAAAGAACATTGCAGTAACCTCTCAATTTAAACACATATACCAAAAGCCTTTGGTAAAGTGCTAAGTTTCTGAGTTGGTTTCACAGAGATTTGATCCTGTAGGCAATAGCAGTTGTTAAGGAGGAGTTGTGTACTCCATGTGTGTTATATGCTTTTTGTTCTTTCTTATCAATTACACTGATAACTGAGAAATGGACCACAAGAGAAAAGACAGCTTTTAAGCACTATTGTGCTTATGAAAGGGCTCAAATCATGTATTCTAAAAGTTAATTTCCCTGCTGGACACTCCACTTCATACTGATTTGTAATCCTTGATCTCCTATGGAAGACTAGCTTCATGTATCCACTAAAATCTACCTGGACAAGATGGATGTTTTATGTAGAATAATGAAATACAATGTTTATGAAGCTGTAGAGAAATGGTTGTATTGCAGGAGGCAATAATAATAATCATTATCATATTCTCTGGGAACTCAAGGGCCACTAGAGCCAAGGAAATAGGTAGTATAATTGCAGATCTTAGCCTATTCCTCCTCCTCCAAGTCCATTCCTCCAGCCTCATCCTGAGTTCTGTAGCAGACCACTTGTTGCAGCCTCTTCTCACTCTGTGCCTCCATTCTTAGGCACTAAGTGGATCCTGGTGGAATATCCTCCTTTGCTCTCCACTGTGCATGCCATCAGTGCCCCTCTCCCCCACTTCCAAGCTCATCCTCATTACTAAGTGCCAGCTCCTGGTACCTAGAAAATCATTTTTTTCTGGAACCCATAGTAGCAACACATATCAGGAACTCAGAAAATTTTCCAGAAGAAAAATAGGACACAGACCTAAACAGAGAATTCTCTAGAAGGGAACTAAAATGACTGAGAATAAAGAAATGTTCAACATCCTTAGAGTTCAGTGATGTGCAAATCAAAACTACTTTGAGATTTCATCCACCAGATGGCTAAGATCAATAAAGCAAATGACAGCTCATGCTGGCAAGGATGTGGAGCAAGGGGAACACTCTCCCTTGCTGGTGGGAGTGTAAACTTGTACAGGTACTATAGAAATCAATATAGTGGTTCCTCAGAAAATTTGGAATGTATCTACCTTAATATCCAGCTATACCACTCTTGGACATATACCCAAAGGATGCTCCACCCTACCACAGAGACACTTGCTTAACCATATTCATTGCTGATGTGTTCGTATTATCTAGAAACTGGAAACAACCTAGATGTCACTCAACAGAAGAATGGATAGAGAAAATGTAGTATATTTATACAATGTAGTATTATTCAGCTGTTAAAAATGAAATTGTGAGAGACAAAGGTAAATGGATAGAAGTAAAAACAAAACAAAAGTAACCAGTCAAACAAAAACCCAGAAACATCATGAGTCAGATATTCCAGACCCAGAAAGACAAATATGGTATATATTTGCTAATATGTGGACATTTGTTATTAAGTCAATGATAACCAAGCTACAACCTGTAGGACTACACAGAGTAGATATAGAGTAAGGAAAGGGAAGTAGAATAGATAGCTAAGGGAGGATAAAATTGAGAGGGGGAGGGAGGAAGGGATAAGGGAGAGACAAGTAAATTTAAGGTCTATTTGAGGGGTGCAGCAGAAGTTTCCTAAAATATATATGTATGAAGGTGATCTAACTGAAAGCATCAAATAATGGGGGAAATAGAACCCCAACTGGCCATCTTTTGTCACCAAGTGAAGCTTCCAGTCCTAGGATTGGGTTACATGTAATTGACAGATATTCAAGGGGCTGTATGCTCAAGTCCCTCTCCTCAGGATTCAGGGATCCCCGTTGAAGAAGTGGTAGAAAAAGTATAGGAGCCAGAGGGAGAGAGGACACCAAGGAAACAAGGCGGTCTAAATCAACATGAGAAAAGCTCATATGAACTCAGAGAATGAGGCAGCATGCCCAGGACCTCCATGGGTCTGCACCAGGTCTTCTGTATATATATTATTGCTTCCAGTAGTGTTTTTTTTATGGGATTCCTGAGTATGTAAACAAATGGGTCTCTGATTCTGATGTCTTCTCTTGGGCTCTTTTCCTCCTGTTTATTTTTGTGAAAGTTAACATTACATTTAACGTTTAGATTCACTATGCTTGAGAGACAAAAAAGAAAAAAAAATTCCTCGAACATACAAGACCCTAGCTTGTACAAGCTGTGCCCTAGCAGCTCACCCTCTACCCCCATTTTCCAAGACATTGAAGACTGTTCTTAAATTGACTGATCCTGTAAAATCTGCTGTTCTAGCAAGACAATAGGTCATAGGACTAACTACTATTTCTGTTTTTGTAATCAAACTTGCTTACTCTGCTCAATGACTGGGACAACTGCAAAACATATATGTTAAAATTAGATCATGAATACACAAAGACAGAATACATGTAATCTTGTGGTTTTGACTTTATAAGTCTTGGGCTGATATAACTAGATGCTACATTTCGGGAATGCCCTCAGTTCCAGTCCTGGTGCCATGAGTATCCAGCACCAGTAGTTATTAAATCCACTTCTGAATTGGCCATCTCCTGTGACCAGACAAGACTTCTAGTGGAGAGACTGGGACACCAACCCAGCCACATAACCTTCAACCCACAGTCTATCCTGCCTACAAGATAAGCTGGAGTAAAAGTGGTGCAGAAATTGTGGAAGTGGACAATCAATGATTGGTCCAGCTTGAGATCTATGCCACAGAGGGATACCACCAATGACACTGCCTAGAGGGCCAGGACCCAGAGGATGCACAGCCCAGAGACATAGGATAGAATCAAACATGACTGAGAAGAATTTCAATGAAATGATTCCTTATGATATACTGCTATACTCATAGATTGGTGCCTAACCCAACTCTCATCAGAGAGGCATCATCTAGCAACCTATGGAAACAGATCCAGAGACTCACAGCCAGACATTAGGAAGGACCAGGGGAATCCTGTTGAAGAGAAGAAGGAAGGATTGTAGGAAATAAGAGAGGTCAGGGATGTCTAAAGAAGACCTACAGAATCAACTAACCTGGGTACATAGAAGCTCACAGGGACTGAACCAACAATCAGGGAACCTGCATGGATCTGATCTAGGTCCTCTGCATGTCTGTTATGGTGGTGTAGTTTGGTGTTCTTTTGGGATTCTGAACAGTGGAAGCAGGGGCTGTCTCTGACTCTCTTACTGGATTTTGGGACTCTTTTCCTCCTAGGTGGTTGTCTCACCAAGCCTCAATATGAGGGGATGTGCCTAGTCTTACTGCAACCATGTTTGAGTGACATCCCTGGGAGGTCTGCCCTTTTTGGAAGGGAAATGGAAGAGGTGTCAATTGAGAGGAGAGGGCAGGTAGGAAGTAGAAAGCAGGAGGAGAGGCAGGAGGGGAGGCAGGAGGGGAAACGGCTGTTGAGATATAATACATGAGAATAGATTAAAAATTTTATTTGGACCAGAGGTGAGTGCCTGGGAAATCAATATGGTGCTTCCTTACAAAAATGGGAATCCATCTCCCCCAAGACCCAGCTGTAGCACTCTTGGCCATATACCCAAGGAATGCTCAATCATACCACAAGGGCATTTGCTCAGCTATGTTCATATCAGCTTTGTTTGTAATAGGCAGAACCTGGAAACAACCTAGATGCCCTTCAACTGAAGAATGGATAAAGAAAATATGGTGCATATACACAATGGAGTACTACTCAACAGAGAAAAACAATGACATCATGAGGTTTGCAGGCAAATGAATGGATCTAGAAAAAAATCATCCCGAGTGAGGTAACCCAGACTCAGAAAGACAAACATGGTATGTGTTCTCACTCATAGGAGGATACTAGATGTAAAACAAAGATGACTACTACATAACTCCAGGGAGGCTACCTAGAAAACGTGACCCTAGGAAAGACCCAGGGATTACCCAATGACAGAGAAATGGATGAGATCTACATGAACAACCTGGACGACAGTGGGAGTAATGAAGGGCAAGATTTGAGGGAAAGAAAGCTTAGGGGAGCAGGAGATACCAGCTGGATCAAGAACAGAAAGGGAGAAAAAGGAATAACAGACCATGATAAATGAAGACCACATGAGAACAGGAATAGGCAGAGTGATCGAGAGGTCCCCAGATGTCCACAATGATATATCCTCTGTAGACTGCTGGCAGTGGTCGAGAGAAAGCCTGTTCTGACCTAGTCTGGTGATCAGATGACTAAACACCCTAACAGTCGTCTTGGAACTCTCATCCAATAACTGATGGAAGTGGATGCAGAGATCCTCAGCCAGGCCCCAGGTGGAGCTTCAGGTGTCCAACTGTCGAGAAAGAGGAGGGACTGTAAGAGTGTGAATTGTTCAATCCAAGATTGCAGACAGCACAGGGACAAATAGCCAAATGAATGGAAGCACATGAATTATGAACCAACGGCTGTGGAGCCTCCAGCTGGTTCAGGCCCTCTGGATAAGCAAGACAATTGAATAGCTTGATCTGTTTGGGAGGCACCCAGGCTGTGAGACCAGGACCTGTCCTTAGTGCATGAGCTGGCTGTTTGGAACCTTGGGCTTACACAGGGACACTTGCTCAGCCTGGAAGGAGGGGACAGGACCCGCCTGTACTGAATCCACCAGGTTTAAATGAATCCCCAGGGGAGTCTTGGTCCTGGAGGATATGGGAATGGAGGGGAGGGGCTGGGGAGAAGGTGGGGATGGGGGCAGGAGGGGGGAGGACAGGGAAACCCATGGCTGATGTATAAAATTAAAACACATAATAATAATAATAATAATAATAATAATAATAATAATAAAAAGAAAAAAATTTTATTCATGGTCATGGTGCATCTCTATGCAACCCCATACCCACAAATTGGGAGGTTCCCTCAAAATTTGTCTTGTGGCTCTCCAGGGACTCCCAGCCTAAGGGCCACCTGCATTCGCCAGATTCAACTGTTTTTACCTGACCAGCTTTGGATTCCTGCAGGCTCCTAGCCTGAAAGTATTGGTGAAATTATTAAGGCCACTCCACATAGTTAAAAGGGAGCTTTATTTTGTGGGGTAACTTACAAATGAAGGGGTAGGTTGCAGGGTCTGGCAAAGGTAAGCTCAGTCCGGCGGTGTTCTCTGGAGAACTCTGCTCGGTCTACCTCCAGTGTCCAGGGTCCCGGAACCAAGGGAGAGACCTCCTCCAGATCCTTGGTCTTCCGCTTCCTCATCCGCCCTGCCTTGTGGGCATGACCATTACTGAAGCCTCAATGGGGGTTGGAACTTCCAGGCTAATGCTGGCATGGCTATCAACTACATCTCCCCCTTTTGTCTAAATAAGAAAGTTCTAACCTAATACAAGACTATATACAAAGAGATGGTTATCAACTATTGTCCAGGAGTAATGAGGGATAATGACCTAGATAAGTTGGAATTACAAGTGCAAACAATATCAAGCAAAAAACACATAGTAAAATCCTGGGAAGTCTAGGGCATGGGTAGGTGGCATGTTACAAAGATCATTCCAAAAGGTGTCCTATCCTAAAAAACCTGAGTCTATTACTTAATATATTCTATCTAAGATATTATATATGTATATATACTAAGTTGTAACTATAACTGCTAATCTCCAACCTCATCAAAGACCTGAGAAGGAATATAATAATACCTGAGAAATGGGAGAAGGACACAAGCAACTTTCGGGAGTCTTGCAAGAGTAGACAGAGACAGCTAGCAGCCTGGACAGTCACCTAGTGTTTCTCAGCATCGTTGGTGCATTCAAATTGGCTACAGGCCTAGAGTATCTGACCGACCATTTTCAGAAGCAGGAATTCTGAAAGACCATCTTACCTTGTCTTGGCAAAGTATAGTGGTCGCTTTCCTTGGGTCCCGCTTGTCCAGAAAGGACAGCATTTGTACTGTCAGCAGTTGAGGCAAGGGCAGTTCTTTGCCCAGCAGGCCATTTTGTGCCAAGAAGACAAACTTCCAAATGGAAATGTCTTAGAAGCCCAACATTCTCTCGGGATCAAATTGGTGCTGCCAGGAGCAATTGTCTCTCATGTCAACAGAATTCTAAGTTATTTAAATGCCATATTCTCTAGGTCCATGAAGTGTTTGAAGATCACCTGTCCATCTGACCTATGTATTTATAAATCTGGATAACCTAACTAACATAATTATTGAGATGACAAGCATCGGTGACAATAACTCTGTAAGTCTTATCTACCTAAACAACCTAAGCACTAAGCTTCCTATAAATAAGGCAAACAGTCTGTAAGCAAATGTACAGTAAAAGGACAATGACTTTAAATTGTGACAATATACAAAATATCTTTAACAGAGGTAGAAATGTATAGTGCAATATGCAATATGATAATAATCCTAAATATATATCAGTATACAGAATATCTTAAACAGAAGTAGAGCATACATACAGTATGACATATATAAATTCACATTTGTATCAATATACAAATATTTCAAATAAGAGTGAAAATATGTGTACAATATAACAAACATAGTTCTGTATTTGTATCAATATACAAATTATCTTAAATAGGAATGTAAAAAGTTTATATTTGTATCAACATATAAGAATTCATGAGAGTGCAAAGGCTGCTATATTACTAAATTTGTTTACTAATGTATATGGCAGTCTACCATAATATCTTATACCTATCCATTCCATTTCTTCTTTTCCCTTTTTTTGAGACGTATTTTCTTTCCTTAAGGAGAGTACTGAGTTTAACAGTTTCTTCCACCCCCAACCCTAGAACTATTATCCATAACCCTGAGAAATATGAAACCTTAGGGATAAGGGGCATTGTTTTCTTAGAATTGCTTCCTGCTGTTTAGGGGGCAATGGTTTCTCTGTTAGGTATTGTGATCAGATAGTTAAATCTCAGTTAGACTAACTGTAGATTCTGCAGCAACTCTCAGAGTAATGGGTAAGATTGTCTGAAATTCTGGCAAGAAGTATAGTATGATGATGATTACCATTGCATCATTCTGGATTGGGTAGAGTTGTTGTTGTTGGGGCCCCATCTTCCTTCTGGAGACTTCAGAGATTGCTATTGGAAAAAACTTATTTTTTATCAGAATGGAAGGTTTGGATTTAAAGATGTCATGACATGTAAGAAAGGATTCCAAGAAATCAAGAGTAAGCATGGAGAGAATTAGAATCTTGAAGATAATGGTCCCTTATAATTTGTTTCTCTCTGTCTCACACCAGAGGGCTCTTCTGATATGGGACTGAAGAATCTCTCAACCTTTTCTTTTATCAATATGCTTGGGTTTAGAGAAGGAGTGAGCCAATTTCATCTCCAAAGCCAGCTTGGTTTATAATTAAATTGGAACCACAACTATTCTAGATTGATAGAGATATAGATGTTAGACAGTGATATCTTACCCTGTGTAGATTGGTACCAATAGATTCTTTCTTTCTGCTGTAAACATCCAGATATCCAAGGCCTTATGATTTCTGGAAGATGGGTATTTCCATTATCCTGGAAAGACAAAAACAGAACCCTACCCCAACCTTTGATAGTTAAATTTTTCTTACAACCTGAAGAGATGTCACATTGGTGGATGATCTTTTACTTCTCCTCATCAGGGGGTTTCTCCTGTTCGAATCGAATCTTTATTAATTTTGTTGGTATCCATAGCTTTCCTTCTCCTGTGGAAACAAAAGCAAAACCCCTTCCCCAACGTAGGACATATCCAGGTTTCCATTATGAGATCAACACATCTTTGAAATAAACTGGTTGTTTTAGCTCAGGAGTTTTGTCTGTCGTCCAATGTCTCTCCGCAGCTGTTGTTCCTTTCTCATCAGCATTGAGAAAATTCAAGGTTAATAAAACACTATGCAATCTATTTCTAGGAGTCATTGTTACCTGTTGCTGTTTATTTAGCATATCCTTTAAAGATCGATTGGATCTTTCTATGACTGTTTGGCCTGTGGGATTGTGTGGTATACCTGTAACATGGTTTATATTGTAATAAGCAAAGAACTGTCTCATTTTATTGGAGACATATGCTGGGGCATTGTCTGTCTTAATTTGAACAGGTATTCCCATGATGGCCATAACTTCTAATAGGTGTGTAATCACAGAATCAGCCTTTTCAGAACTCATAGGAGTTGCCCACTGAAATCCTGAATAGGTGTCAATGGTATGGTGTACATACTTTAATTTTCCAAATTATGCAAAATGAAACACATCCATCTGCCAAATTTCATTTCTTTGTATACCTTTTGGATTGCTCACTGCAGGTAATAGAGTTTGGTTATAGAAGGAACAAGTAGGACATTTTTTCACAATATCCTTAGCTTGTTGCCAAGTAATGGAGAAATCCTTCTTCAAACCTTTGCTATTTACATGGTGTTTCTTATGAAATTCTGAGGCTTCTAGCACATTACCTATTAGTAACTGATCAATCTCATCATTACCTTGTGCTTGAGGTCCTGGCAGACCTGTATGGGATCTGATACGTGTTATATATATAGGATGTTCTCTTTTTCTGATGATTTCCTGCAATTGTATGAATAATGAAGTTAATTCTGTATTATCAGGAATAAATTCAGCAGTTTCAATGTGTAAAACAACTCTCTGCATATTGAGAGTCCGTGACTATATTGAGGGGTTCTGTGAAGTCCATCAGTACCATAAGAACGGCATACGGTTCTGCCTTTTGTACAGAGCTGTATGGACTTTGTACCACTTTACTTACATCTCCTGATTTGTATCCTGCTTTCCCTGATTTATTTGCATCAGTATAGAATGTGAGGACTCCAGAAATTGGCTTGTGTCGTACAATGTGAGGAAGGACACATTCAGTCTTCTTTATGAATTCTATCCTCTTGCTTTTGGGATGATGGTTGTTAATCTCTCCCAAAAAGTTACTGCAGGCTCTCTGCCAGTATTCATTATCTTTCCATAGTGATGAAATTTCCTCATTAGTTAAAGGTACTACAATTTCTGCTGGGTCCATTCCTGTCAACTGACGAAGTCTTAATTTACCTTTTTGAATCAAATCAGAGATCTTTTCTATATAAGTCTTTAATTTCTTATTTGGTTTACGTGGTAGGAATATCCATTCCAATATAATATCTTCCCTCTGCATCAAAATACTTGTGGGGGAATGTCTGGAGGGGAATATGACAAGAATGCATTTAAGTTCTGGATCCACATGATCCACATGTGCTTCTCGAATTGTTTTTTTCTACTAGAGTCAATTCCTTCTTAGCTTTGGCTGATAATTCTCTTGGACTATTTAATTCTTTTTCCCCTTCTAGAGCAAAATTTTGTAGTCCATCTTTGGGTATTCCCATGATACCCAATAAGTTGGAAATGCTTCCTAACAACTTTTGAAAATCATTAAGTGTCTTTAATCGATCTCTCCTCAGTTGTACCTTTTGGGGTCTAATTTTTTGTAACTCTATCTTATATCCTGAGTAATTAATAGAATCACCTCTTTGTATTTTTTCAGGAGCAATTTGCAGTCCCCAGCGAGGCAAAACCTTTTTTACTTCTTCAAACATGCTTTCTAATGTTTCTAACTTTGGATCAGCTAATAGGATATCATCCATATAGTGATAAATTATGGATTATGGAAACTTTACACGAATTATCTCCAATGATTTTTGCACAAAGTATTGGCATAAGGTAGGGCTGTTTAACATTCCCTGTGGGAGAACATTCCATTGATATCTCTTGACTGGCTGGGAATTTTATTGAATAAGTATGGGAAGAGCAGACAGCCTTGCCTTGTTCCTGATTTAGTGGAATTGCTTTGAGTTTCTCTACATTTAATTTGATGTTGGCTGTTGGCTTGCTGTCAATTGCCTTCATTATGTTTAGGTATGTTCCCTGTATTCCTGATCGCTCCAAGACCTTTATCAGGAAGGGGTGTTGGATTTTGTCAAATGCCTTTTCTGCATCTAGTGAGATGATCATGTGGTTTTTTTCTTTGAGTTTGTTTACATGATGTGTTATATTAATGGACTGTCATATGTTGAACCACCCTTGCATCCCTGGGATGAAGCCTACTTGAACATAGTGGATAATTGTTCTGATATGTTCTTGGAGCCTGTTTGCCAGTATTTTATTGAGTATTTTTCTATCGATGTTCATGAGGGAGATCAGTCTGTAGTTCTCTTTCTTTGTTGCGTCTTTGTTTGGTTTAGCAATCAGGGTAATTGTAGCCTCATAGAAGGAGTTTGGTAATATTCCTTCTGCTTTTATTGTGTGGAACAATTTAACAAGTATTGGTATTAACTCTTCTTTGAAGATCTGGTAGACTTCTGCACTGAAACCGTCTGGTCCTGGGCTTTTTTTGGTTGGGAGACTTTTAATGACTGATTCTGTTTCCTTAGCGGTTGCTGGACTATTTAAATAGTTTATTTTGTCTTGATTTCACTTAGGTATGTAGTACTTATCCAGAAAATTATCCCTTTCTTTTAGATTTTCCAATTTTGTGGAGTAGAGTTTTTTGAAGCATGACCTGAAGATTCTCTGGATTTCCTCATTGTCTGTTGTTATGTCCCCCCTTTCATTTCTGATTTTGTTAATTTGGATGCTCTCTCTCTATCTTTTGGTTAGTTTGGACAAGGGCTTGTCTATCTTGTTGATTTTCTCAAAGAACCAACTCTTTGTTTCATTAATTTTTTTGTATTGTTCTCTTTATTTCTATTTTATTGATTTCAGCTCTCAACTTGATAATTTCCTGGTGTCTGTTCCTCCTGGGAGACTTTGCTTCTTCTTGTTCTAGAGCTTTCAATTGTGCTGTCAAGTCACTAGTGTGAGATTTCTCCAGCTTCTTTATGTGGGCATTCAGTGCTATGAAATTTCCTCTTAGCACTGCTTTCATATTGTTCCAAAACTTTGGGTTTATAATACATTCATTTTCATTGAACTCTAGTGCTGTGGATATCACTCTGTATAAATAAAGTGGTGATTGGCCAGTAGCCAGGCAGGAAGGATAAGGTAGGTGGGACAAGGAAGAGGAGAAGGCTGGGAACAGGAAGGCTGGGAGGAGACACTGCCAGCCGTTGCTCTGAGAAGCAACATGGAAAGACACTGGTAAGCCACAAGCCATGTGGCAAAGTATAGATTAATAGAAATGGGGTAATTTAAGATAGAAGAAGTAGATAACAAGAAGCCTGCAATGGCCATACAGTTTGTAAGCAATATAAGTTTCTGTGTGTTTACTTGGTTGGGTCTGAGCGACTGTGGTCCTGGCGGGTAAGAGAGATTTGTCCTGACTGGGCCAGGCAAGAAAACTTTAACTACAAATGGTGCCCAACGTGTTGGCAATAGTTTCCACCTAAAACCTGAGAAAAAAGATTCTAAAACGGAGCTAAAAACAACTTCCTAGTTGTCTCTCTCAAGTTAGCAGCAGCCTGCTGGTTTGAGAAAAAAGATTCTAAAACGGAGCTAAAAACAGCTTCCTAGTTGTCTCTCTCAAGTTAGCAGCAGCCTGCCAGTTTGAGCTACTATGGCGTGTTGCCGGCGTGTGCATCTGACCTGCAGTGCGGTGGGAATGAGGAATCTACAAGGGCACTTTACTCTGCTGCATGTTGGATTTAGCCTTTGCTATTTTGAAAAAAAAAGTTTCTGGGCTATACACTGCTTTGATAAAACTGCTTCTGATAGTTGATGGTACACATGGCTCCAGACCCAGAGCTGGTGACAAACTGTACCACTGCCATGTTGAAAAGGTGAGGTGGCCAGAGGCAGTTTTACAAAGCTGGATATTACACAGAGAATCTGGTTTGTCTTGTCTTTGGGATTTTTAACTGCAAAAAATGATTTGATCATAAAAAACTGTTGAGTTAAACAAATATGTAAATTTTAAAGGTACCTTGACTTCAAAATTTGGATATAAGGTTATGTTGCTTTGGAAAAGAGTCTCTGCTTTTGTTTCCACAGAAAGCCAGAGGCTGTGGATTTGTTCCAGATTAAGATACATCAGGTTTGATCAGACAAGACCACCTGAAAGGTCTCTGATGACACAATGGCCCATATGATCCAACATCCAGAATGGTTTCAAGGCAACTGGCTCAGAGGTTTACCCTCATGGACTACTCCATAATCCTTAAATTTTCTTTCTGTCCCCATAAGATACAGCACCCCCTCCAGCAGAAAGTAGTAAGAGAAACTATGCCCAATTTCCCAAAATTATCAAGCTGGCTTTGGAGATGGAATTGGTTCACTCCTTCTCTAAACTCAGACATATTGCTAAAAGAAAAGGTTAAGAGATTGTTATGTACCAAATCAGAAGAGCCCTCTGGTGTGGGACAGAAAAAAAATTTATTTAAAGCAGGTTGATTATAAATACGATCTCTTTTTAAAGAAGAAAAAGGGATATGATATAGATATAATAGTATAAAAGGGTAGATTACGGAACTTATTTCTAAAGAGCAACAACTCGTTTAAAATATTTTACATTGGTATAGATTTTAGTCTATTGATACAAACTTAATTTTGTTATACTGTATGTATATTTCTACTCTCGTTTATGGTATTATGTTTGTACAGCTCTCATTTAAAATTGTAATGGATAATTAAAAATATATAATTAATCATCTATGATAATCATACTCATAGCCATGTTAGTTAAGTCTTCTAGGTATACACAGAGATATTTCAGATAGACAGGTAATCTGCAAACACTTCAAAGGTCTACAGAATACGGCATTTAAAATATTTTTAAAATTTAGACTTTCTGGACAGTGAGACATGTCTGCTCCTGGCAATGCCAATTTACTTCAGAGAGGAGGATGGGCATTAACGACACTTCATATAGAGTCTATCTTCACCTTGGCAAAAATAGCCATTTGGACAAGAAACTGTTCTTGCCTGGACTGCTTGATCGACTGGACATGCAGGACCCATAGAAAGGTGACCACTAAACTTTGCTTGACAAAATGATCCTTCAGGTTCCTGTTTCGCAGAGGAAACTGCCAGACATTCTACAGGACACTGAGAGAAGTGACCAAGAGACTCTAGCCCTGTGGGCTGAAGACAAATGCCCCAATTTTACAAAGGAACATTAGGTGACTGTCCAGGCTACCAGCTGTCTCTGTCTACCCTGCAAGACTCCCGAAAGTTGCTTGCATCCTTCTCCTAGTTCTCAGATAATATTATATCCTTCTGAGGTCTTTGATGTGATTGAAGACTAGATAGTTATAATTTCCTCAGTTATGATAAAAAATAAGTTAAATATACAACTTTAGGCTCACAAATATAAGATAGGATATCTTCTTTAATATTGTAAATATAATTCTTGCTTGATAATTGTTTCGTTATCTGTAATTTTACTATGTAAAAGTTAACCCTCCTTTTTTAACAAAAAAGAAAAGGGGAAGTGCTGTGGATATCACTCTGTATAAATAAAGTGGTGATTGGCCAGTAGCCAGGCAGGAAGGATAAGGTAGGAGGGACAAGGAAGAGGAGAAGGCTGGGAACAGGAAGGCTGGGAGGAGACACTGCCAGCCGTTGCCCTGAGAAGCAACATGGAAAGACACTGGTAAGCCACAAGCCATGTGGCAAAGTATAGACTAACAGAAATGGATTAAATATAAGTGTAAGAGCTAGACAATGGTAGACCTGAGCTATTGGCCAAGCAGTTTAAATAAAATATGATTTAAATAAAGTATGATTATTTTATACGTGGGTTGTGGGACCATGGGGGCTTGGTTGAACCTGGAGAGAAGCTCACCAACTACACTCTAGAAAGTCTTTAATTTCTTTCTTAATTTCTTCCTTGACCCATTGATGATTCAGTTGAGCATTATTCAGTTTCCATGAGATTGTTGGTTTTCTGTAATTTTTGTTGTTGTTGAAATCTGACTTTAAACCATGATGATCTGATAGAATACAAGAAGTTATTTCAATTTTTTTATATCTGTTGAGATTTGATTTGTGACCAAGAATGTGGTTGATTTTAGAGAAGGTTCCATGGCGGTACTGAGAAGAAAGTATATTCTATTTTGTTTGTGTGGAATGTTTTGTTGATATCATTTAAGTAAATATGAGTCATAACATCAGTTAGGTCCCTTATTTCTCTGTTCAGTTTTGATCTGGCAGATTTGTCCAGTGATGAGTGTGTGTGTGTGGGGTTGAAGCCTCCCACTATTAATGTGTGGGGTTTTATGTGTTAATAAAGCTTAAGTAATGTTTCTTTTCCATATATGGGTGCCTTATATTTGGGGCATAAATATTGAGAATTGAAACTTCATCTTGGTGTACTTTTCCTGTGATGAGTATGTAATGTTTTTCTTGATATCTTTTTGATTGATTGTAGTTTGAAGTCTTTTTTTCTGGATATTAGGATAGCTACACCAGCTTGCTTCTTAAGATCATTTGATTGGATAGACTTTTCCCAGGCTTTTTCTCTGAGATAGTGTCTATCTTTGAAGTTGAGGTGTTTTTCTTGTATGCAGCAGAAAGATGGGTCCTACTTTCATATCCATTCTATTAGCCTGTGTCTTTTTATAGGTGAAATAAGTCCCTTGATATTGAGGGATATCAATGACCAGTGATAGTTAATTCCTGTTATCTTTTGGTGGTAGTGTGTGTTTATTTCTCTTCTTTGGGATTTACTGCTGTGGGTTTATCTATTGCCTGTTCTTTTGTGGGTATATCTGACCTTTTTAGGTTGGAATTTTCCTTCTAGCACTTTCTGTAGGCCTGGATTTGTGAATAGATATTGTTTAAATCTGATTTTGTCTTGGAATGTCTTGTTCACCCAGTCCATGGCAATTGAAAGTTTTTCTGGGTATATTAGTCTAGGCCAGCATCCATGGTCTCTTAATGTATACATTACATCTGTCCAGGTCCTTCTGGATTTCAAAGTCCCCATTGAGAATTCAGGAGTTATTCTCATGGATCTACCTTTATAAGTCATTTGGACTTTTCCTTTTCTGCTCTTAATATTCTTTCTTTATTCTGTATGCTTATTGGTGCCAGGGACGAAACATGAAACATGGAAATGTACTAGCTAGGCCAGAGAACAAGTCACACGCCCACTGCCCTTTTCCAGAACAGTACCCTGTTTACTAAACCAAATGCCCCCAAAGATTAAAGAACATTCCGTGGTCAGGTAGCATTGCAACAGAACAATGTGCCCTGACCAGTAACCTTGTCACCCAGCCAACATCCTGCAGCTGCACGTCTCTTCCCCTTTTCCTCCTTCCTGCCCCTTCCCACTCCTGTGCTATATAAGCCTTGCTGAGGAAAATAAAATTTACAGCTTGATCAGAACTCTGTCTTGCTGTCCTCCTTTGTTTCTCCCATCCCTTTCATTCTCTCCCTCAGGTGGGTCGCCCCCAATGATACCCTGCTGGCCGGGGCATATTGGTTTAATTATTATGTGGCAGGGGGACTTTTTTTTGGGTCTAGTCTGTTTAGTGTTATGTAGGCTTCTTGTATCTTTGTAGGTATTTCCTTCTTTAAATTGAGAAAGTTTTATTCTATGATCTTGTTGAATATATTTTCTGTGCCTTTGAGTGGTATTCTTCTCCTTCTTCTATCCCTATTATTTGTAGGTTTGGTCTTTTCATGGTGTCCCATATTTCCTCTACATTTTGTGTTACAACTTTTTTGGCTTTGGTATTTTCTTTGACTGAAGAATATATTTCCTCTATTGTATCTTCTAAACTAGATATTCTTTATTCCATCTCTTGTATTCTGTTGGTTATGCTTTCATCTGTGTTTCCTGTTTGTTTACTCAGATTTTCTGTTTTCAGCATTCCCTCTGTTTGTGTTTTCTTCATTGTTTCTATTTCCCTTTCCAGGTCTTGAACTGTTTACCTCACTTGTTTAATTGCTTTTTCATGTTTTTCTTGGCTTTCTTTAAGGGATTTATTGATTTCTTCCAATTTTTTGTTTGTCTTCTCAATTTCTTTAAGAGAATTTTTCATTTTTTCTTGAAAGTCCTCTAGCATCTTCATGAAGCTATTTTTAATGTCACTTTCTTCTTTTTCATTTACATTGTGATATTCAGATTTTGCTGTTGGAGGAGGGCTAGGTTCTGGTCAAGTTATATTGCTCTTTATGTTGTATTTATTTTTGTATTGACATCTGCCCATCTCCTCCTCTAATAGGTATAAAAGGTGTCTGTGTCTGGGCCAGTTGCTACTGGTCCACTCTATGCTTGTTGTGTCTGTGTCTCAGGGTCCCCTCTGGGTCCAACCTTAGCTCTTGGTCTAATTGGACCTGGCTGATTCTGTATCTCAGGGAGCTGCTCTTGGCCCATTCCAAGCTAGCCGATTCTGTGACTCATGGAGCCACTCTTGGTCTTTTCAGGACCCTTGTTCCAGTCAGAACTGACAGATTCTGTGTCTCAGGTAGTTTCATTTGGTCCATTGAGAGCTGGCAGGTTCTGTGTCTCAGAAAGCTACTCTTGTTCCAATAAGGGCCAGTGGATTCCATGTCTCAGGAAGTTATTCTTGGTCCAATGAGAGTTCTTGTTCCAATGATAGCTGGCTGTTTGTTTTCTGTGTCTCATGATTTACTGGGGTCACAGACAAATGGGTATTAGGGCAGGGTATGGAACTTGTAATTTGCAGGGTCCAATGGGGTGTTTTGGTTGGGGAGGCTACCTGCAGGAGTTTTCCTTGTTGGCTGGCAACTGGGACAGAACTGGGTGGGGGTTCCCAGGCTGTGTCCCAGAGACTGAGTCCTAGTGGCAGGACTCTCTGTGTGGGAGAAGAGTCACTCACATATCTTTTCTTTTATTACATTTTATTTTTTGATTCCTGAACATAATTTTCATGTTGTTTTTCTGTTTGTTTGTTTGTGTTTTTTGTTGTTTTTTCTCTTTTGATATTTGAATGTATTGTTTCTTTAAACTTGTAATTCATCCTGAGATTCTTTCTTGTGCTTGGTTGAGTCACTTTGTGATCCTCAACATTTTTTATTTTGTTGTTTTTGTTTAAAGTCACAGTTTATTTGTTGCTTTCTCTTTCATGTTTCTAACTTTTTCATTGATATTATTATTATTATTATTATTATTATTATTATTATTATTTTCAAGATAGGGTTTCTCTGTGTAGCTTTGCACCTTTCCTGGAACTCATTGGTAGCCCAGGCTGGCCTCTAACTCACAGAGATCTACCTGCCTCTGCTTCCCGAGTGCTGGGATTAAAGTTGTGTGTCACCACCACCAGGCTTCATTGATATTATTGATCTTCTCATCTATGCTACTTAATTTTTACTCACTGTTGTTGGCATTCTGCAACAGTTCATGGATCTTCTTTCAGACCATTTTTCATTTTTATCAGAAAAATTTTGCAAAGTATATCTGGAATTTCATCCACTTCAGTACGTATGTGTTCAAGCAGTAGAGGAGTTAATATTGTTTGAGAGAGTCATTTTAACTTGTATTTTCATGTTTCTTGTGTTTCCATGTTGTGATTTATTTGCCTGTTGCCTTGAATATCTCTCTTATTTTGTGTTCAATTAGAGGGAAATATTTTATTTGCACAGCCTATTCTTGAAGCTTCTATATCCAGTACTATCCAGTGAGGAGAAAACAAACTGCACTAATAAGAATATTAAACTGTATACATTATGTAAATACATTTAATGTTGATTGAAACTGTGTTTCACTTGACAGGTCCTAAAATCCTAGAGATGGGCCTCTGCATATGCCTGTGTAACAGGTGATTTGATTTCATTAATTGATGTAGAGAGACATTTTTTGAAGCTCAAGTAATGTTTTATTATAGCTTAAAAGAAAAAAAACTTGGATTGCTTAAATGTGAATACTAACATCTGCCTAAGGGAAGACAATAGAGGTGGGGAAGAAAACAGCCACGTTCTTTGATTTACTGGCATGAAGGTCCAGGATGGGGCAGCAGGCAGCCCTATGGTGGAGAGTTTATAGAGAAGCTTCAGAGAAAGATTGTAAACCCAACATATCAGAAAAAACACACTTTGATTTTTGGCCAGCATCTGAAGGAAGACAGGATAAAGGAAAAGGAAAAGTTGCAAAGTTAGGACTCAGAAAGTTGAGCAGACCCAGTGAAAGCTCATGGTTTCTAGGGTTATAGGAGTTGTGTGAAAATTGTGGTTAGAAACATTTCAGTACTCTTTAAAAGAAGAGTTATTATTCTCCTATCTTTGTAGTGTTGCTTAATGAGAACCCACCTTTCAGCAGGGTAGTCCTGTAGTCAGGTCAATGACACTGAATCAGTTACTTTTGCTTGCTGTGATAAAATATCATGACCAAAAGTGACTTGTAGAAGAAAGAGTTTATTTTGGCTTACAGTTCTAGAGAAAGAGTCCATAGTAGCTGAGAAAGCATACTCTACTCGCAGATGGACAGATTAGGAAGCTAAGAGATCACATCATTGTCCACATGCAGAAACAGTGAGAGCTAACTGGTAGTGGAGCAAGGCTGTAAACTCTCGAAGTTTATGCTCAGTCCCCAGTGATGCATTTCTTCTGGCAAGGGAATGTTCTAAAAGTTCAACAACCTCTCCAAAGAGTACCACCAACTGTTGAAATACCTGGGCCTATAGGGGACAATTCTCATTAAAAAAAAAAAAAACAAAACACACTGTCTAACTGGAAGTTTAGATCTCCACCCAGGCCTGAGATTCTATTCTCTTTGCCAGAAGGACCCTTTGTACATACTCTAACATTCCACACCCTGAAGAGGTAATCTTGAATCATTTAGGAACCAGATCAGTGATCAGATCCCTTAAACAATTCTTGCATCTCTGGCCTCCATAAAGGAAAAGGCTGCCCAAAAGCCCAAGAAAATCTGTGGTCTTTAGCCAAGAAAAAAACTACTTAACTTCCTCTGGGGTCTTCTTACACTAAACTACTTAGTCAATTTCCACCCCTTCCCTTGTTCACCATTCTCTCCCCCAAAGAGGTACCTCTACTGTTAGTATAGAATTGGGGTAATGACTAATGTGCCTTCTTATGATGAATGGGAGTATTAGGTAAGGGAATTGCGGTACTCCTCTAGTGGGCTTTTCTTAAAGTTCCCAAAAGTACATGGGCAGATTCATTTGTATAGTAGCCAGGATGAAGAAGTAGAGGAAGCCCTTGACTAATGCCTGGAAAGATATGTGAAGAAGTCAAAGCAAGAGTTATTAGCTTTACAGGCCGTCACATAGAATCAGGAGAAGCCAGAACAAGGGATATTTTTTCATGTCTGAATCAAAGTCTGCTAGAGTCTCTTGATAGGCTTACCAAGTCATTCCTCTATTTCAAACTTTTTTCTCCTTTTGTTTTGGCCTCCAAGAAAGGATTTGAGAGTTATGATTCCAGTATCTGCTTAGCGTCCATGTTTCAATCATTTCTAAGCCTTCCCTTTCATTTCCTGCCTGTTTTATTTTTACAAGTACTTACAAAAGATTTAACTGACATTCCTTAAAACTTGTACTAATAAGAGTTCTAAGCATGTCAGCATTAAGAAAAGCATTCAGGAAAGAAGAAGTAATAGGAGAAAATGAAATAATCCTTTAAGTAATTGCAATCCAGAAGCTACATGGCAATTCAATAAAATATGAAACTACAGAAACAAAATTTGTTCACATAATTCCTTCACCATGTTGGTGTACAGTGAGAATTCTGACACTGTAAAAAATTGTTAATTAGAGGTCTAGGGCACTTTTCTTTGTGTGTATGTGATGATAAAAGATAACTAAATGACACTCCAGAATTTCTTCTATAGGGATCTGTAGTAATGTAATTATTTCTGGTTCTTATTTTTAAAAGGTATGAAGTTCAAGTTTGTCAAGCAAGCTAAATGAGAAATTTGATTTGAATTCACATTAGGTTTTATATTATGATACTCCATGTCATCATCCTGTATCTATTTGTTTTAGCAGGAATTCTATGTCTGAGAAATTCAGCATGTCAGGGGTTAAGCTAATTTCCTTTTGAGCATGAGCCTGTTTGGAGTTTAATTGTGTTTGTTAGCCTGAAATGACTACATGTAACAAAATGATAATTTACTGAAATATGACATGATCTAGCATACAGATCAAGCATCAGGTTTATTTGTGAGCTTGGATCTATGGGAATCAGTCATCAGGTCAGATGGTGTGTGTTTATGTCTGTGTGTGTGTGTGTGTGTGTGTGTGTGTGTGTATGTATGCATGTATGTATGTATGTATGTATGCAAAAAAGAGTTACCACAGTACCGGCAAGTAAGATTATCTAAGTGAGAATACTCACACTCCCTGGGTGTTATGGTAAGTGTGCATGCTTCATGTTCTTAAGATTGACATTGGGAAAAAATCCTGCTCATATCTTTCACCTGTAATACGGCACAGAGAAATACTTTCAGTCTGAACTCTCAATGCAGTGTAGAGGACAGAAATCCTGTGGCATTAACTCAAAGGAATGGTAGCTTAAGTAGAGCAGAGAAACATAAAGGCTGGAATATATGCATATTCAAACTACCCATCTGCACTATCTACTTACACTTGAGGCATTTTTGCATGCTTATTATCCAGGAACATTTTAATGAGGTGCTCACTTTCAGTACCTGAGCTAAATTGCTTCTTTCAAAAGTGTTTGTGACATGATTCTAAAAGAAAAATGAGAGATGGATGAATTTTTTCATAAGTATATTTTAGAGGAATTGCAGTCTTTGAACCATCTCAGTGAGTGTAATTCTATTTTTGGCTAACATGTAAAGATTAGTGCATGCCTCAATAAAAGGAGATACTTTAATTAGAAATGAATACAAATAAGGTAAGAAAATTAGCTTTTGTTATGTTGATATGAAAAATATGAGTGATAAATAAGAAGCAATAGTATAAATAAAAATAAATATGTAAGTCATTTAAGTTTCCAATGTTGATTCTGCAAGTAATATACCAATAAAATTTTCAGGGAAGCCAGAACTTTGATTAAGCCATTATGTATGTTTCAGATTAAATATTAAAAATAAGGAGTAAAGAATTTTAAAGTCTTGCCTCAGCAACAACCATACTGATCTTGTTACAAGAAGCAATATGACTTGAGCAAAATGTGAGCATAAATTTTCATAATGATTATCAATCCATATACAATTAAATAAATCTGTATAAGAAATATATTGAAGCATGAAAAGTGAGAGATTTGCAAATGTTTGTATGGTTTATGCTTTTGTATGTTAAATTACAATGCACAGACATCGAAGACTGTTTATGAACACAGAAGATAATTTATGACATCTTTTGAATGAAAGTTGTACTCAGTATATACAGAATCTTTTTCTTTCCTCATTTCCATACAAGAAATATTTTCTGTATGGTCTCTGTTATTTTTCTTAGTTCATTTTCTGTTGTCATAATTAGATACCTCTCTCCCTCCTCCTCCTTTCCCCTCTCCCTCCCTCCCTCCCTCCCCCCCTCTCTCTGTGTGTGTGTGCATGTGTGCACTTGTGTGTTATAGACATGTTTGTGTGGATGTGGGTTAATGTGTGCAGTGTATGTGGAGGACAGAGGTCTAATAGTGGAGGTTTGTGGTAAGGCTGGCAGGAGGGATCCTAGCTCTACCATACTCTTACAGCTATATGAGTGCGAGCACAGTGCTCCAGAACCCACCTCAACGCTGAATGCTCCATAGCATAGGGTCATCTTGCTTTTGATATGCAGTGATGGTTCTTTCCAGAAATCTACTCATCTGTTTTTATCAAATTCCTCTGACAGAAATCATTAGCAAGCATCTTTCCTATACAAAACTAACTATTAAGTCACACCTGGGGGTAGATACTTCTGGCTCTAATTCCTTTGTGTGGTTTCTACAGTTTGGGTAGACTCAGGACTGATTTGCATAATCATAAAAGGGTGCTGTGCATAAAGAAGAACAGCTTGAAATCCTTTTCACTGTATTTTCTCTGAACAGAGGTGAGGTAAATTTGGTAGATCACCTAGCCCTGGAGGTTTCCAGCTATTTGTGTAACTCTGGCCTGCCCATCCATTCCTACAGCCCCCTGGGGCAGTTTCTTAGATGCTGGCCACTCTTTCCAGGTGTTCTCCCTGGGGAAGTAGGGAAGCCTGATGACTTCTTACCCTCACTCTTGTGTGCCAGGAGGCACCATTAGGGATTTCCAGTAAGAGGGGTGTCTAGGGCGTTCTGGGCATGAATGGTGCATGTGACTCCTGGGCCTTTTGCTTTGGACTATGTCTCCATTTAGGTCTGCAAAGATCCCTGCATGTTGTAGTCTGTGCCCCTGGACTCAGACTAGAATAGAGCACAGAGAGGGAAAATTTGAGCCTAGAAAACTCTGTGGTCATATAGTAAATTGTAAGGGAAAACCAAAGTCTTGACAATTGCCTGCAAAACCCAAAGTGAATCTCCCCATTGTTTAGAATTTTGGTGCTCTTATCTACTACATTCTTCCTTTCCTTTTACCTTTCTTTCTTCAGCAATACTTTCCTGTTGTTGTTTCTCAACCGCAAACATGTTCCCACCTTGACTTTGGGCTCTTTCAACTTGTTCCCTTTGCCCTGAACCCTCTCATCTAAGTATTCTCAAGGTTCATTCTTTAGAAAAACTTTTTATTGTTTATTTGTGGAGCTCACATCATGCACCCAGATCTCACTTATCACCCTTTCTCCTTTTATCTGCCCTCTGCCATTGCAACCTCCCTCACAAAACAAAACAAAATTCAAAACAAAACAAAAAAACCCAACCAAACAAATAACAACAACAACCATAGAAGAAGGATGAGAAGAAGAATAATCATCATCTCATGGAAGCTGTGGTATGGCCCAGTGAGTCACACAGTTTACCCTTTAGTTCATACATTTTTACATGCAAGTATTCATTACCATGAGTCGTTGGTCTGGTTCAAGGACTCTGGCTTCTGCTGCACTATCAATAATGAGCCCTCAATGGGGCTCCTTTTGGATATCCTGTTGGCCTGTGCTGTGGAGATCCTGTAGCTTTGGATCTGTGGGTCCAGTCCCTTCACAAGCTCCAGCCATTCATAGACGAGGTAAATATTGTGTGGGCTAACTCATAGCCCTAGTTCTGCGCCTGGGTGGTAGCTGGGTTGCTCATCCTACCAGCTTTCTCTCACTACCTAGGTGAGCTCTCCAGCACTGCCCAGGCTAGCTCACTTAATGCAGCCTATGGCAAGAGGTGGGGCCAGATCTCCTATTCTCAGATTCTCAGGTCCTGCTCACCCACACTCACACCACCATGGCCAGCTCTACTGTTTTAACCAGGGGAGGTGTAGGGCCCACTCTCCCAGTGGCTGAAGGGGGCATATGAGGGGACTGAGTGGAGTCATCTCTCCTGCTATCATGCTCTCAGGGCTGACTCACCTGTGCCCTTGCCATCAAGGTTAGCTGTAGTGTGATGACCAGGGGAGGTGTAGGGTCTTCTCTCCCAAGTGCTGTACCAGCTCACTCACTCTCAAGATTTCAGGACCAGCTCTCTCACCCACCACAGGTGGTGAGGGGTGGGGGAAGGGGAGTTCTTCTCTCCTTCATCCACTCCACCATATAGCAGATGTGGGGTGGACCAGATCTCCCATATACATTCATGGGGCCAGATCATTTGCAGCCCCATCAATAGGGCCAGCCATACTTTGCTGCCTGAGTGAGGTGCAGGGCCATTTCTCCTTAGTGTTGTACCCATCAAGGGGTGGGACCAACTCTGTGCAACCCTATCCTCACTTCCTTTGATGGTAAAAGGAGTTATGGACATTAACGCAGACCATGATTGCAACAGGGCCAGCAACCCAGACATGGCCCTGGATGACACCACGGCCCCAGGGAACAGTGCAGGCCACTTAGATCTCTATGGCCCCAACAGAGGGACAACCCTCAGATACGAACATGGCCCTTGGTGGTGGCCCACCTGATGACCACTTGGCCCTTGGTGGCAACATGGGCCAAGGATATCAACACAAGTTCTGGCTAAGTTTGGACCATAGACACACATATGTTCCTTGGTAGCAGCCTGAGCCAGTAAGATGCCATGGCCCCTGGTGGCAGTGCATGTCACTCAAGTCTGTATGGGCCTGGCAGCAGCACATCCCTTAGACACCAACATGGCCACAGGTGGCAGCCCAGATCCTGGGCATCCACTCAGCCTTCCATGGTAACAGGAGTCATGGATGTCAACACAGACCCTGGCTGCAGTAGGGCCATGGAACCAGACATGTCCCTCAGCTGAAGTTTTATCCAGATGACACTATGGCCCATGATGGTGGCACATGCCACCCAGTTTTGTATGGTCCAGGCTGCACCTTGACCCTCAAATGACAATATGGCTTCAGGTGTTATCCTAGACTACAGGCCTCTGTATGGCCTTTGGTGCCAACAGGAGCCAGAGACATCAACATGGCCCCCCACAGCTTTGTCAAGGACTTAGACCAAGACATGGCCTTCAGCAACAGCCCAGGCTCAGACATTCATCATCTTGGACCTGGGTGGCAAGCAGGCCATTCATGTCAGCCTGTTCCTCAAACCTTTGAATCTTCAGATCCACCTCTCTTCCAAGCCCATGAACCATTCTGCCTCTCTCTCATTTCCTCATCCTGTATTTGCTCAAGATAATGGTGCCAACCAAATGGCACTAGAGTCTCATGGTTGATTTCTGCCCACACAGGACAAAAGGCATGGCACAGAGCTGTGGCTGTTCTCTTATCACCTGCCCCTGGACTTTGGTTCATCTTTTTGAATTTCCATCCTCTCAGCTCATCGAGGTTGCTTCTGGCCTTCTTCTGACTCCACTACTCTCCCTTCCCTCCTTCATTCATTCCTTCTGCACTGGTCACTTACTAGCTTCTTCCTCGTGGCTTATAAAACCTGCTTTTTTCTATGCTCCAGTCCCACATGCTTAGGAGTGGCACCACCCACAGTGACCTGGATACTTTCACATCAGTCATTAATTCAGAAAATGGTCCATACACTTACCTATAAGCCAATCTTACAGAGGCATTTTTTTCAATTATGGTTCTCTGTTTTTTCCTGTGATAAAATACCATGACCAAGGCAACTTATAGAAGAAAGAGTTCATTTGAGCTTATGGTTCAACAAGGATAAGAATTCTTCACTGCAAGAGACATTGCAGGAAGAGCAGGATGCTGAGGGGCCACATCTTGAACCACACGCAGGGAACAGAGAGCATATACTAGGAATGGTATGACATTATGCAATCCCAAAGCCTGTCCACAGTGACACACTTATTTGATAAACCTACACAACTCATGAAGCCTCCTCAAAGAGCTCCATCAACTTGAGACTGTGGGGATAGCTCATTCAAATCGCCACATCATTTTATAGTATATAATCCACAACACATAGTGCAAGCTGACCATCATCTGGTGAAGTGGTATGCATTTGCAACATCAATTGCTGCACACTAAATTTTCTTACCTTGAGCAATGGCCTCAATAATAGACCAACTATATTGTATTGTATTGTTCGTGCCAAATCAATCATCAGTAAGCCTGAAAATTCCCATGGTCTTGTTACATGGGCAATGTAGAGTCATGGTATGGAAAAATAGTCCCATATAACACATTATCTTCCTTTTATACAATTTATTTGTTTGTTGATTTATTTATTTATTTTTGTTTTTTTGAGACAGGGTTACTTTGTTTAGCCCTGGCTGTCCTAGAACTCACCCCATAGACAAGGCTGGCCTTGAATTCATAGAGATCCTCCTACCTCTGCCTGTTAAGTGTTAGGATTAAAGGCGTGTGCCATCATTGCCCAGCACACATTATCTTAACTATAGCCATAATGGTGATTTTTTTTGTACTCCAGGAAGCTAACATGAAGTGGCTCTACATGTTGGTCATCAGATGAATTCATTGCAATTCGTGTCATTCATAAAAATTCCCACCACACCCCGGCAGGACACTTAGTCATCTCCACCTAGTCATTTCCAGGTCATAAGTCCTGTGTGACCCACACCCCATGGTTAAGTTGTGATCTCTGGGCATGGGCCTGTGTGTGCAGATGCATCCTCATCTTTATAAGGTGGTGCCATATTCCCCTGGTCTCTTTCTTCCACATGTATTTCCACAGGCCTGATCACATCTATCCCTTTCTCTTTGTCTTGATAAAACGCTTGTTAGTGGACTGTCATGTGTCACGACTTTTCCTTTGGGGAAACAGTGCTGTAAAAACCAACATCTGCTACAGTGGCCCAATGGGTGCGTCCGTGCACTCAGAGTCTCTAAATCTGTAAACTGGGGAGTCTGCTCTTTTTGTGACAGCCCACTGTCCATTTGCCTGGCTGCAGGATCTTACATGCAACACCACTGCTTTAATTGGTGAGTCCCCCATTTTTCAGCCAGTTTAAACAGTCTCCTGGATCTGTGGGAATGACAGTTGAATGTCTGGCATCACTCTAGTATTATTAAAACTGGGGGAACCCCCAACCGTAGTCTTCACTGGCTATGTTCCACCCTATCACTGGCTTGAATTTCTAGCTATCTCCCACGTCTGCAGTTTGAGATATTCCTCATGGTCAGACCCCCACCTTCAAGTGCATCCTCAAGCTGTGTGAGGCTGACACATTTGGCTGGCTTGTCGAAGCAGAAAATGCTGTCTGGATTCCCAGGGTCTTCTTGCCTTCACAGGCCTTAGGCCCCTGCCTTATGGCTGATGTGTCAACTGGCAGCTTGTGCCTGGTACAGATCCATCCTTGGCCTTAGGGACACCTGAGGGCCTTGGTTTGGGATCGTGGTTTTTTTTTAAAATTTTTTATTTCTTTCCTCTCTGCTGCAGACATGGGAAAATGAGGCTTCCAACCCTATCAGACCCACCTCTCCCCTAGGATGCCTTCTTGAAGCTTTAAAACCTCTCACCCCAACACCTTTCTTAAAGATTCCTAAGCTTGTCTGTCTCTGTACTAAGAGATGGCTCCAATATGCCTTAGACAATAACAAAAATTGGCTGCTGAGCGGTTCCTTAGATCCCAGTACTTTATGGGAATTATCTAACTTCTGCCAGCAAACAGGCAAATGGAAAGAGTTGCCCTGTATCATAGCATTCTTCTATCTAAATGCTAAACTGTCTCTTCTAGATTCCTTCTCTCCTGCTCATATGCTCTTAGCTATGCCTGGACCAGACAATTCTCTGACTCTGGAATCTCTGGCCCTAGATCCTGCAAACAAACCTCTGCCTCTCTGGCTTCTTGCTCCCAAACCTGTCCCCAGGGTGCTGTACCTTCTCCTCTGGCTTCCTCCTCCTCTTCAGCACCAGCAGCAGGAACAGCGGCCATTTCCAAAGGCCTCGCCCTGTATCCAACTTTACTCCTCCTGCTACCCACTCTCAGACCACTAAAGGGCCTGACTCCAGCCATTCAAACCCACCAACCACTCTCCCTTTGTGAGAAGTGGCCCGAGTCGATGGACTGATTAAGGTCCATGTACCATTTTCTCTCACAGAACTCTCTCAGCTAGAAAAGAAACTGGGTTCTTATACCTCCAATTCTGCTCTCTTTATTAAACAGTTTAAATATATAACTCAATCTTATAGTCTCACCTTTCATGAGGTATATATGGAACTTGCTAATAATCTGCTTCCTGAGGAGCTCAGGTGGGTGTGGCAGCAGGCTAGGATGCATGCAGATGAGGGTCACCAAACTGACCCCGCACACCCTCTAGGAGCTGAGGTGGTTCCTGATCAGGACCCACATTGGGATTAAAACACCCAGGGCGAGTCTCTAGCCAGAGATAGATTTGTTACCTGTCTCCTGACAGGCCTCTGTAAGGATGCCCTAAAATCAGTAAACTATGAAAAACTAAAAATGATAATTCAAGATAAGGACGGAAATCCATCTCACCTCCTGGAATGGCTCACTAAGGCCCTCCTTCACTTCACTAGTTTAGATCCTGAAAGCCCTGAGAGCAGGCAGCTCCTAATGACCCTCTTTCTCTCACAGAGCTTCCCCAACATATGGGTAAAACTTAAATGCTTAGAGAATGACCTTCTGACCCCACAGGCATAAGTGTTAGCAGGAGCATTGAAGGTATAGCATGGGAGAGTTGAGAAAGCCCCCCAAAATAAATGCTAGATGCTGGCACACTATCTGATCAGCTCCCCAAAGGACACTTGGTCCCTGTTTCAAGTGCAGGAAAGACAGCCATTGGGCCTGGGCTTGTGCCACCGCCCCACAAAGGGTAACAATAGGGCCTTGCCCAAAATGTTGCCAAAAGGGTCACTGGTCAGCTGACTGTCCTAATGCACTCAGTGGCATAGGAATGCCAGATGAAGACCACCCTATGGCTGACTTTGTAGGCTTGGCTTACAGCAACACTGACGCTGCCCGGTTCCTGTCCCTGCCACTCCCATCTCACACAGGGAACCTAGGGTAGTGATAACAATAGTTGGGCACCCCATCTTGTTCCTTCTGGACACCGTAGCTACCTACTCTGTCCTGAGAGAGTTTGGGGGCCTACTTCTCCTTCTTGTCTCCCTATTGTTGGGATTGGGGGACAACCTTATCTACCTCACCAGACCCCACCACTTAATTGCATTTTCAGAGGCATCCCTCTCACACACACATTCTTAGAGGTGCCAACCTGCTCTGTGCCTCTAATGGGAAGGGATTTTCTAGCTAAGGCAGGAGTGTCCATTTCATTTGCTCCCCACATTCGCCTCAACCCACACTCACCAGCAGCACCTCTTCTTCTTCTCCTAGCCACCCACCCTACTGACTCTAACAGTTCCTTTCCCTTACCAGCCTCTCAGGTAGAACCAGAAGTCTGGGACACCCAGAACCCTTCCATCACTAGGCACCATCAGCCTATTACTATCTAGTTACAGAACCCTACTAGATATAGTTCCCAAGCTCAGTACCTTTTCTCACTCCAGAGTCTAAGGGGACTTAAGCCTATTGTTTCTGACTTCCTCAGGAAAAAGCTGTTCCTCCCATCCTCTTAGCTTTTCAACACCCCCATACATGCAGTTAAAAAGTCTAATGGAACATACTGCCTGGTTCAAGACCACCAGCTCATTAATTCTGCAATGGTCCACCTCCATCTGGTAGTGTCTAACCCTTATACTCTCCTGTCCACTGTCCCTTCAGGAACCTCTCACTTCTCAGTTCTAGATCTCAAGGATGCCTTCTTTTCTATCCCTCTCAGTCCTCAGTCTCAACATATCTTTGCTTTCACTTAGGCTGACCCTGACACTCACCTGTCCACATAGCTGACCTGGACTGTCCTGCCACAAGGATTCATGGACTGTACACACCTAATTGGTCAGGCTCTGGGCTTTGACCTGCTTTCTTTGTCTCTCCCTGGCTCCAAACTAATACACCATGTGGATGACATTTTACCCTATAGTCCATCCTTACAGTTTAACTAAATTAACACCTCTGGTCTCCTAAATTTGTTATCCAGCCGAGGGGTATCCCCTTCTGAAGTTCAGCTGTCCACTCCCCAGGTCACCTGTTTGGGTCTAACCATTACTCCAACCCACAAGGCTGTTACTGTAGATAGAAAGCATCTAATCCAGTCTCTTGCAGTCCTTTCTACTAAACAGGAGATTCTGTCTTTTCTAGGAAAAGCTGGCTTGTAGATGAACAGTCTTATTAAATAAGAAACACAGAGCCAAATGCAGAGTTAAAAGCTCAAGAGGTCAGAACAGTAGCTTAAAACCACCTTCTTACCCTTCATGCAGCTGCTGTCCTTCCCCTTAGCAAGCAAGCTACTTCCCTGTATATTTATTTTTATTGACTTTCTGTTCTGCCTTCTCATTGGTTGTAAACCCAACCACATGACCTCCTTGTCACTGCTTCTCTACACAGACCTCTGGGTTTTCTATGGTTGGTATTGAGATTAAAGGCATGTGTCTCCATGCTGGCTATATCCTTAAACACTCAAAGATCTGCCTGTCATGTGATCTGGTTTAAAGGTGTACACCCACCCCCCCCCCCCCCCCCCCCCCCCCACCCGGCTTCTGCTATGGCTTGCTATTAGCTCTGACTCCCAGGCAACTTTATTTATTAACATACAAATAAAATCACATCTCAGTACAAATAAAATATCACCATTTTCCCCTTTTCTATTTTAATAAAAAGAAAAAAGGTAAAAACTTATAACTAATATAAGAAAAACTATGCACAAAAGTACAATAACTATATACCATATACACAAGCAATAAATACCTAAGCAATGTCTAGTCCATTTGCATTTGACAATTCAGAGAAAATAATTCCATTATCTATCCTATTTTGGTAAGTTCAAAATGTACCTGATTCACTTCCTATCCTAATTTATATTACTAACAGAACTGTCTTATAATGTCTTTCAAATTTATACACTTACACTTCTTTAGTGAGTTTCTTTTCTGAAATTTTTAACAAGGAAAACTAACTATAACTATCTAATCTTCTATATAACTAACTAATCTTCAACTCCCTCAGAGACCCAAGAAGAAAATAACATTACCTAATAAAAAATAAAAACAGGAAGTACATGCAAGCAGCTTCCAGAACAATGTGAGTTGACAGAAACAGCCAGCTTCCAGGACAGTCACCTGAGGTTTTTCTGCAGTGTTGGGGCATCATCTTCAGCCTGTAGGCTTAGATTATCTGATAGACCCATTTGTGAAGTAGTATGTATACTAGGTCAACAGTTAAAGCCACAACCACACTTGTTTTGGCAAGAATTGGTAGTCCTTTGTTTCATGTCCTGTCTGTCCTGTTTGTCAGGAGTCCATTTGAGGATAATTTGTTGTTCAGTGGCTAACTTTTGCCACAATGAAATTTAACTCCATATGCAGTTTCTTCAATGCCCATATTTTCTCTGAAGTAGATTGGTACTGCCAGGAACCAACATGTCTCATAGTCATAACAAAAAAGAAAAAATTTCTAAGTTATTAAAACATTTTAAATGCCATATTTTGTAGATCTCTGAAGGGTTTGAAGATGACCTGTCTATTCAATATGTATCTGCTCAATCTTGAAAACATATCTAATATAACTAAAAGTTTTATTGTAATATCTAACTACTTTCATTTCTTTATATCCTAATAGTTAGTAATAATAATATTTAAGGATCAGCAAATTGCATTACATTGTTAAATGAATGATATAAGTACAATATGTTGAACAAGATTAGATATATATGTATGGCATTTTCTAACAATATCAATCTCAATATGTATAATTTGTATACAATATAAAAACATCCAATCCAATGTAAAGTATTTAAAACTAGTAATTGCCCTTTTTTGAAACAAGAACCTTAAATCTAATACCCTTTGCTTAGTCCTTTTCCTAACTCTTAACAACAAATTGTAACCAATCCTCCTAAACAATGAAAATTATCGCAGACCCAAAACCCATTAAAAGACCAAAAACCACCTGCCCCACACTACCTCTTCAGGAATATTCTTAACATTGCTTCCTGTTGGGTATGGGCAAAGGCATCTTTATTCTGAAAAGAAAAATTTTTGGTTAATTGTCAAATTCTACAAAAGGTAGCTATATCCTTTGTTATCCAGTCTGTGCATAATCCCAAAGTTCAGGATTTATCTCAAGTCCTTGTTCAAGTAGTCTTTGAAACTGGATCATCACAGCTAGCCCTCTCTGAATTGCTCTGAGCACTTTGTAGTCAAAAGCTAAGCTGTGGATGATGTTTGTCAGCTTAGTGATATTATTATTGTCCGAATGGAATTATTGTCGTTGTGGGGCCCCATCTTCCTGGAGACTTCAGTTGATGTTAGGCTGGCCGTGATTTCCTGTAGAAAACTGTTAAGAGACTCAAACACAAAGACATGACAGGCAGCTAATTGAAGCCTTTTTTTTTCTAGAATTAGTTAGCACTCTATATGACCATTAATATCTTAACAAAGTTTAATATATATTTATATAAATCTTGTAAATGTTGATATAAATATCATACTTTAAGAAAAGTTTAAAGAGGAGTGCCTGGGATTATAGTCAAAGAGGCAAATGCTCCTGGGTCCCACCACTGGACACAGGCCATCCTGGGAGGATCTGACCAACTTGGCCCCAGTTTCCTGCCAATCGGCTGGCCCTGCAGGAAGGCTCCCCTTTTCCAAGACTGCAGGCAGACACTGCAGTCTCCATACCCTGCCCCCACACCCATCTGCTGGAGACCCCAGCCACTTCCTGAGAATTAGAGACCAGCCCCAAACTTTGATCCTGCCCTGGAACTCCCATCTGGACCAGAGACCAGAGGAACTCCCATCTGGACAAGAGGAGCTCCAATCTGGACAAAATAAGGAGACCCCAGGGACTTCCTGAGACTCAGAGTCTAGCCCCCCCAGCTCCTATCCGGCCAGCACTCTCATCTGAACCAGAGCTTCCATCGGGACCAGAGAAAGGCTCCCTAAATCTGTCAGCTCTCTCTGGACCAAGTACACTGATAAGACCAAGAACGAACCCAAGAGGAGATGGGCAGACATCAAGGCAGAAGTACATACAACAAAATAAAGAGCAATCCAGCATCGCCAAAACCTAGCCCTTCTCCAACAGCTAGACCTGAACATCACAGAATGGAAGAAGAAGAAGAAAACAACCTTATAAGTAAAATCATGAAGAGGCTAGAGCATTATATAGAAGAAATCAAAAATAAAGTAGAGGAACAGACAAACAAAAAATGGGAAGAATGCTATAAAAAACTAGAGGAAAGGACAATTAAAGCAGAAGAAAACAATAAATCCTTGAAAGAAAATCATGAAAAAGCAAGGGAGACAATCCAAGACCTGAAGAGGGAAATAGAAAAAATGAAGAAGACACTAGCAGAAGGAATGTTGGAAATAGAAAATCTGAATAAACAAACAGGAATTTCAGAGGCAAGTATAAGCAACAGAATGCAAGAGATGGAAGAGAGGATCTCTGGTGTTGAAGATACCGTAGAAGAAATAGATTCATCAGTCAAAGAAAACACTAAAACCAACAAAGTCATGACCCAAAATGTCCAAGAAATTTGGGACACCATGAAAAGGCCAAACTTACAAATAATAGGGATACAGGAAGGAGAAGAATACCAACTCAAAGGCACAGAAAATATATGTAACAAGATCATAGAAGAAAACTTTCCCAACTTAAAGAAGGAAATGCCTATGAAGATATAAGAAGCCTATAGAACACCGAACAGACTAGACCCCCAAAAAAGTCCCCTCACCACATAATAATTAAACAATTAAACATACATAATAAACAAAGAATATTAAGGGCAACAAAGGAAAAAGGCCAAGTGACTTATAAAGGCAAACCCATCAGAATAACACCCGATTTCTCGATGGAAACTTTGAAAGCCAGAAGGACCTGGACAGGTATAATGCAGACACAAAGAGACCATGGATGCCAGCATAGACTAATATATCCAGCAAAACTTTCAATCATCATAGATGGAGTGAACAAGACCTTCCAAGACAAAACCAGATTTAAACCATACTTATCCACAAACCCAGCCCAACAGAAAACACTAGAAGAAAAATCCCAACCTAAGGAAGGCAGAACACACATGAAAACACAGGCAATAGATAACACCACAGCAGTAAACCCCAAAGAAGAGAAGTACACACACACTACCACCAAAAAATAAAAATAATAACAGGAATGAACAATCACTGGTCATTAACATCCCATAATATCAATGGACTTAATTCACCTATAAAAAGACACAGACTAACAGAATGGATATGAAAACAAGACCCATCTTTCTGTTGCATACAAGAAACACACATCAAATTCAAAGACAGAAACCTCCTAAGAATAAAAGGCTGGGAAAAGACTTTCCAATCAAATGGTCTTAAGAAGCAAGCTGGTGTAGCCATCCTAATATCCAGCAAAATAGACTTCAAACTAAAATCAATCAAAAGAGATGATGAAGGACATTACATACTCATCTCAGAAAAGATCCACCAAGATGAAGTTTCAATTCTGAACATTATGCCCCAAACACAAAGGCACCCACATATTTAAAAGAAACATTACTAAAGCTTAAATCACATATAAAACCCCACACATAAATAGAGGGAGACCTCAACACCGCACTTTCACCTCTGGACAGATCTGCCAAATTGAAACTTAACAGAGACATAATGGACTTAACTGATGTTATGGCTCAAATGGACTTAATCGATATCTACAGAACATTCCACCCAAACAAAAAAGAATATACCTTCTTCTCAGCACCCCATGGAACCCTTTCTAAAATCGACCACATACTTGGCCCCAAAGCACATCTCAACAGATACAAAACAATTGGAATAACCCACTGTGTTCTATCAGACCACCATGGTTTAAAGTTAGATTTCAACAACAGAAAAAACTACAGAAATCCTACAATCTCATGGAAACTGAATAATGCTCAGCTGAATCACCAATTGGTTAAAGAAGAAATAAAGAAAGAAATTAAAGACTTCCTAGAGATCAATGAAAATGAATACACCACATACCCAAACTTATGGGATACTATGAAAGCAGTTCTAAGAGGGAAATTCATGGCACTGAATGCCTGCATAAAGAAGCTGGAGAAATCTCATGCTAGTGACTTGACAGCACACCTGAAAGCCCTTGAACAGGAAGAAGCAAAGTCTCCCAGGAGGAACAGACACCAGGAAATTATCAAATTGAGAGCTGAAATCAATAAAATAGAAATAAAGACAACAATACAAAGGATTTACAAAACAAAGAGTTGATTCTTTGAGAAGATCAACAAGATAGACAAGCCCTTATCCAAACTAACCAAAAGACAGAGAGATAGCATCCAAATTAACAAAACCAGAGATAAAAAGGGGGACATAACAACAGACAATGATGAAATCCAGAGAATCATCAGGCCATACTTCAAAAATCTCTACTCCACAAAACTGGAAAATCTAAAAGAAATGGATAATTTTCTGAATACGTACCACATACCTATGTTAAATCAAGACCAGATAAACCATTTAAATAGTCCAATAACCCCTAAGGAAATAGAATCAGTCATTAAAATTCTCCCAACCAAAAAAAGCCCCGAATCAGATGTTTTCAATGTAGAATTCTACCAGAACTTCAAATAAGACTTAATAGCAATACTCTTTAAACTGTTCCACACAATAGAAGCAGAAGGAATATTACCAAACTCCTTCTATGAGGCTGCAATTACCCTTATTCCCAAACCAAACACAGATGCAACAAAGAAAGACAACTACAGACCAATCTCCCTCATGAACATTGATGCAAAAATACTCAATAAAATTCTGGTGAACAGACTCCAAGAACACATCAAAACAATTATCCCCAATGATCCAGTAGGCTTCATCCCAGGGATGCAAGGGTGGTTCCACATACAAAAGTCCATCAATGAAATACAGCATATAAACAAACTCAAAGAAAAAAAAACCCACATGATCATCTCACTAGATGCAGAAAAGGCATTTGACAAAATCCAACACCCCTTCATGATAAAGGTCTTGGAGCGATCAGGAATACAGGGAACATACCTAAACATAATAAAGGCAATCTACAGCAAGCCAACAGCCAACATCAAATTAAATGGAAAAAAACTCAAAGCAATACCACTAAAATCAGGAACAAGGCAAGGCTGTCCCCTCTCCCCCTACTTATTCAATATATTACTTGAAGTTCTAGTCAGAGCTATAAGACAACATAAAGAGATTCAGGGGATACAAATTGGAAAGGAAGAATTCAATCTCTCCCTATTTGCAGATGACATGATAGTATACATGAGTGACCCGAAAAATTCAACCAAGGAAGAAATTGAAGATGATGTCAGAAAATGGAAAAATCTCCCATGCTCATGGATAGGCAGGATTAACATAGTAAAAATAGCAATCTTACCAAAAGCAATCTACAGATTTAATGCAATTCCCATCAAATTACCAACACAATTCTTCACAGATCTGGAAAGAATAGTATCATCTTTATATGGAAAAATAAAAAACCCAGGATAGCCAAAAGAATCCTGTACAATAAAACAACCTCTGGAGTCATCACGATCCCCGACCTCAAGCTCTCCTATAGAGCTACTGTAATATAAACAGCTTGGAACTGGCATAAAAACCAACATGTGGACCAATGGAATCAAATTGAAGACCTGACATCAACCTGCACACCTATGAACATATAATTTTTGACAAAGAAGCCAAAACTGTACAATGAAAAAAAGAAAGCATCTTCAACAAATGGTGCTAGCTTAACTGGATGTCAATGTGTAGAATCCTGCAAATAGATCCATATCTGTCACCATGCACAAAACTTCAATCCAATTGGATCAAAGATCTCAACATAAATCCAGCTACTCTGAACCTGATAGAAGAGAAAGTAGGAAGTACTCTTGAATGCATTGGCACCAGAGATCACTTTCTAAATATAACATCATTAGCACAGACTCTGAGAGAAACAATCAATCAATGGGACCTTTTGAAACTGAGAGGCTTTTGTAGAGCAAAGGACACGGTCAACAAGACAAAACGACAGCCTACAGAATGGGAAAAGGTCTTCACCAACCCCACATCTGACAGAGGGCTGGTATCCAGAATATATAAAGAACTCAAGAAATTAGACATCAAAATGCCCAATAGTCCAATTAAGAAATGGGCTATAGAACTAAATAGAGAATTCTCCACAGAGGAAGTTCAAATGGCTGAAAGACATTTAAGGAATTGCTCAACATCCCTAATTATCCAGGAAATGCTAATCAAAACGACTCTGAGATACCACCTTACATCTGTTAGAGTGGCTATGATCAAAAGCACAGAAGACAGCTTATGCTGGAGAGGCTGTGGAGCAAGAGGAACTCTCCTCCACTGCTGGTGGGAATGCAAGCTTGTACAGCCACTTTGGAAATCAATATGGCGCTTCCTTAGAATACTGGGAATCCATCTCCCCCAAGACCCAGCTGTAGCACTCTTGGGCATATACCCAAGGAATGCTCAATCATACCACAAGGGCATTTGCACAGCTATGTTTGTATCAGCTTTGTTTGTAATAGCCAGAACCTGGAAACAACCTAGATGCCCTTCAACTGAAGAATGGATAAAGAAAATATGGTACATATACACAATGGAGTACTACTCAGCAGAGAAAAACAATGACATCATGAGGTTTGCAGGCAAATGGATGGATCAAAAAAAATCATCCTGAGTGAGGTAACCCAGACTCAGAAAGACAAACATGGTATGTACTCACTCATAGGAGGATACTAGATGTAAAACAAAGATGACTAGTCTGCTACACAACTCCAGGGAGGCTTCCTAGAAAAAGGGACCCTAGGAAAGACCCAGGGATCACCCAATGACAGAGAAATGGATGAGATCTACATGAACAACCTGGACGACAGTGGGAGTAATGAAGGGCAAGATTTGAGGGAAAGAAAGCTTGGGGGAGTAGGAGATCCCAGCTGGATCATGAAGAGAAAGGGAGAATGAGGAATAACAGACCATTATAAATGAAGACCACATGAGAACAGGAATAGGCAGAGTGCTCGAGAGGTCCCCAGAAATCCAAAATGATTCATCCTCTGTAGACTGCTGGCCATGGTCGAGAGAAAGCCTGATCTGACCTAGTCTGGTGATCAGATGACTAAACACCCTAACAGTCGTCTTGGAACTCCCATCCAATAACTGGTGGAAGTGGATGCAGAGATCCTCAGCCAGGCCCCAGGTGGAGCTCCAGGTGTCCAACTGTCGAGAAAGAGGAGGGACTGTAAGAGCGTGAATTGTTGAATCCAAGACTGCAAAAAGCACAGGGAAAAATAGCCAATTGAATGGAAGCACATGAATTATGAACCAACAGCTGAGGAGCCCCCAGCTGGATCAGGCCCTCTGGGTAAGTGAGACAATTGAATAGCTTGATCTGTTTGGGAGGCACCCAGTCTGTGGGACCAGGACCTGTCCTTAGTGCATGAGCTGGATGTTTGGAACCTTGGGCTGACATAGGGACACTTTGCTCAGTCTGAAAGGAGGGGACAGGACCGGCCTGTACTGAATCCACCAGGTTTAAATGAATCCCCAGGGGTGTCTTGGTCCTAGAGGACATGGGAATGGAGGGGAGGGGCTGGGGGGAAGGTGGGGGGGGGGGCGGGAGAGTGGAGGACAGGGGAACCCATGGCTGATTTATAAAATTAAAACACACAATAACAAAGAAATAAAAAAGAAAAAGAAAAAAAAGAAACACATTACATACCTATTGGTTGATTATAGGCACACATTTTTATTGCATGAAAATTTCTGTGAGTTAGAATATATGGTCTTTTCCTTGTGATCTCATTATTATAATAGCTAGGAAAAAGTCAGGAGAAAGTTCTCTAAAAATGTTGATTTTGGTGCATTTTCTTCTTTCTTTTCTCCTGAGAACCATCCTGATGGTCACTCATTCATAACAATGTTTGATTATCTATAATCTGTAAAATAGAAACTCTTATCCACCCTTTGCAATCCCCCAATTCATTGAACTCATTTTATTGAGAGAAGATTCACTAAATTTATTACATAACTATCAAAAGGGAGCTGATGATATATGGCCAATCACATTATTATTTCACCTTATTGAAAACCCATTTTTAAATAATAATGTTCAATCTGTCACCTGACAAATCAATGTACCAGAGGGCCGATAATATTTCTAAATGACAGATAGGTTTGAGAACAAAATCTCTAAATTGACCTTTAATCAGAATAATACTCAGGGAGACTGAGTGAGTATCCAGGCAACTATGCTGAGAATTTCAGAGCTGATAAGAAGCCATCCTTACAACCTGGTGAGAAAAATCAGTCACTTCTTCCTTTTGAAATCAAAGCATGTCATTTGGATAGCATGTATTTTCTGGATGTGAATATAAATGATGATCATTCCCTTTTAAAATACCCTACCACTGTTCAAGGTGCTGAAATGTGTGGCCATTCTACTTAGATGTACATTTTTGTTCTTATGGCCGTCTTTGAGACATGACTCAATGTCAGGAGGACACTTGTTACTACCAAACTGGGGTCGCAATTGAGCTTCTTTCACTGGAACTCCCTTCAGAGGACTGTTACAGAGCATGTCAGATCATGTGCGTTTTATGAGAAGGAGAACATAGAAATGTGGATCTATATTATAACTCAAAATACAGGGAAGGACTACACTGGGGGCAGGATGTGGAGCAGTGGTGTTCTGTAGTTTAACAGCATATGCCTGACTTAGTGAAATACTCCAATTTAGAGGAAGGAAGTTCCTTTAAGGTGATTCATGTGGTTTTCTTAATTCACCCAGACACACATTTTGCTTCAGGTACAAGTCATCAATCCTAAAGGATGTGTGTAGTGGATAGCCATCCTGGAGGGAGACCGAGCAGAGTTCTCCAGAGAACACTGCCGGACTGCACTATACCTTTGCCAGACCCTGCAACCTACCCCTTCATTGTAAGTTACCCCCCAAAATAAACCTCCCTTTTAACTACGTGGAGTGGCCTAAATAATTTCACCAATAGATGTGACTATGTATTCCCATCATGTTGATAATGAACAGATTTTAGTCTTTTCTCTCACAGACTAATTTCTTAAGTGAATACATGCATGGTTCTTTTCTTAAAAAAAGTCTAATTCAAGTAAACTCGGTAGAATTGGCAGCAATGTACCTCAAGGTGCATTATGGTTTTAGCCAACTGCAAGTTTAAGAGCTTGCATCATTGAATGAATGGTAGATAGCATCAGTGGTCCCCCTTTATGGAGATTGTGATATTTACAAACCTTAGCCCTTAAGAGTCACATGCAGATAACGAATTAGGGCCTTCACTTCTGTCTTCTATCATAAGGGCTAGTCTGAAGACTCAAAATAATGGACTAAAAATATCTGCCACATTTGGCTTACTTAATTTTTTTAAGACTTACTGTTTTTCTACTACATCCAAAAATCTACTGGGATTGGTATAGTCTCTCAGATTTAGAAAATATTAATTTAATTTTGAAAAAATAATGTCATCCTATCCTACGGGAGAATAAATCAATGCATTAGAGCAAACCTATGATTGAAAGAAGGAAAACACCAAATATTTAAATCTAAGAAGATAAATTTCAATAACTTTGTTAAAACATCTCTCAATTTCCAGCAGGTATTGATATTTTACAAAGTCAACAAACTCAGTATGGTGTTTATGACAACTGTGGACATTAAAAGTTGTCTCAAACATTTGAATAGTGTGGTCCAAAACAAAAGAACCTCTGATATTGATTAAATGATTTTATTTAATTATATAATCTTAGATAAATATTGATTTTTAAATAAAGAAATAATGTTAACATATTGTCTGTAATTGCATTTTAATTTCATAACTTTATTGAATTGTGTATTTTCTTAGATAGTAAATTGAACAAAATTATAAAAGTGAAAATGATGTATCTCTTTGAACATCCTTTCAGACATCCTTTTCCTTAAAAGCATTTGCCTTCTTTCCTTTATTTATTAAATGATTAAATTACAAAAAAGAGAAAAGTTTAAAGAATCAGAATAGAATCAAAGAATTTAGATTAGTAGTAATAGAATAGTCCCTTAATTAATTTGTTTTTTTCTGTCCCATATCAGAAGATGGCTCTTTCTTCTGGTATGATACAGGGAGTTTGCATTTTTCTTTTAACAACATGCTTGAGTTAAAAGAAGGAGAGAGCCATTCTCCAACTCAAAAGCCAGCATTAAATTTTAATTGAAATGGGACTACAGAAGACCAATAATGTTAAATGTCTTTAGAGAAGAGCAGAAACAAACATTTAGGAAGACTTACGAAATTTTGTAGATAATATAACAATAGGCCATTTTACTCTTTTTCCTGGGAGAGATGATTTGTCCCTTTTCTTCTGCTGTCTCATTTGTCCAGTGTTCTTCAGATTCCTTAGCCTTCATTCTCCTAAAGACAAAACAAAAAACTTCCCCAAGACTAATTTTGAGGAGGTTTCATTTTGGCAAGTTATATGTGATTAAATGAAAAGGCATGTGTTATTATATAAGTTCGTTTAAATTGGATGGTCATCCTGGTTGATGAACTAACACCTATTCTAATTAAGAGGTCTCTCTTGTTCAAATCAAACCTTTATCAATTTTGATGGTATCCACAGCACATCTTCTCCTGTAGAAACAAAAGCAAAACCTCATCCCCAACATAACACATGTCCTGGCTTCCATTCTGAGGTCAGCACATCCTTAAAGTATATAGGCTGATTTAATTCTGTAGTTTTTTCTATTATCCAGTGTCTCTCTGCAACTGTTGTTCCTTTCTCATTAGCACTGAGAAACTTCAAAGTTAATAGACCATTATGCAGTCTATTTCTGGGGTTTTTGTTACCCCTTTCTGTTTATTTACCATATCCTTTAGAGTTCAGTTTGATCTTTCTGTAACAGTTTGGCCTATTCGATTAAGTGGTATACCTGTAATATGCTTTATATTGTAATAAGCAAACAACTGTTTCATTTTAATAGAGAACATATGCTGGGTCATTTTCAGTTTTAATTTGTGCAGGTATACCCATGATGGCCATAATTTCTAGCAAATGAGTGATTACAGAACTCAAAGCAGTCGCCCATTGAAATCCTGAATAAGTATCGATAGTATGGTGTACATATTTCAATTTTCCAAATTCTGCAAAGTGAAACACATCCATCTGCCAGATTTCATTCCTCTGAGTACCCTTTGGGTTACATCTTGCTGGTAATGGTGTCTGACTGTAGAAAGAGCAAGTAGCACATTCCTTTACAATTTCCTTGGCTTGTTGCCAGGTTATGGAAAAATCCTTTTTAAACCGTTACTATTGACATGATGTTTCTTATGAAATTCTGAAGCCTCCAGCACATTTACTATCAATAATTTATCAATATCATCATTACCTTGTGCTAGAGGGCCTGGCAGACCAGTATGAGATCACATATGAGTTATATATAAAGGATGACTCCTTTCCCTGATTGTATCTTGTAATTGAATAAATAGTGAAGTTAATTCTGAAGCATCAGGGATAAATTCTGCAGTCTCAATATGTAATACCACTCTTTCAGCATACTGAGAGTCAGTAACTATGTTGACAGGTTCTGAAAAATCCATAAATACCAACAATTCCGATTTTTGAACTGAATTATAAGGACTTTGAACCACTTTACTTAAATTTTCTGATTTGTAACTTGCCTTTCCTTGTTTGTTGGCATCTGTATAAAATGTCCGAACTCCAGATATGGGTTTTTCAAGTACAATTCGAGGCAAAATCCAATAAACTCTCTTTATAAGATCAATGCTATTGCTTTTGGGATATTTGCTGTTAATTTCTCCCAAAAAATTTCTGCAAGCTCTTTGCCAAGGTTCCCTTTCTGTCCATAATTTTTCAATGTCCTCTTTAGTTAAAGGTACAACAATTTCTGCTGGGTCTATTCCTGCTAATTGACAAAGTCTCAATTTTCCTTTCAAAATTAAGTCAGAGATTTTTTTCCACATAAGTTTTTATTTTTTTATTTGGTTTATTTGATAAAAATATCCATTACAATATAATATCTTCCATCTGCATTAATATTCCTATAGGAGAATGCCCAGAAGGTAAAATAACCAAAATGCAATCCAGCTTTGGATCGATACAATCCATGTGTCCTTCATGTACTTTCTTTTCTACCAAGGCCAATTCTTTCTCAGCTTCAGTTGATAATTCTCTTGTAATATTTAAGTCCTAGTCACCTTCTGAGGCTTTGAACAAATCATTCAGTTCACCATTTTTTAACCCCAACAATAGTTCATAGATGAAAAATGTCTCCAAATAATCTTTGAAAGTTATTAAATGTCTGAAGTTGATCTCTCCTAATTTGAACCTTTTGGGATCTAATTTTTGTAGACTTATTTTATATCCTAAATAATTAATAGAATCTCCTCTTTGTATCTTTTTATGAGCAATTGGTAATCCCCAGCAAGGCAAAATTTTCTTTACTTCTTCAATCATTCTTTTTAAATTATCTGCATTTAAGTCAGCTAGTAAAATATCTTCCATATAATGATAAATTATAGATTTAGGAAATTTTTTATGTATCACTACTAATGGCTGTTGTACAAAATATTGGCACAGGGTTGGACTATTCAACATTCCCTGTGGGAGGACCCTCCATTGAAATATCTTAACTGGTTGAGAATTATTGTAAGTAGGCGCTGTGAAAACAAATCTTTCTCTGTCTTTTTCTTGTAAGGGTATTGAAAAGAAACAGTCTTTTAAATCGATAAGTATGAGAGGCTATCCTTTAGCTAACAGAGTAGGCAAAGGAATTCCAGATTGTAGAGAGCCCATTGGATGAGTTACTTTGTTAATTGCTCTAAGGTCTGTTAACATTCTCCATTTGCCAGATTTCTTTTTAATAACAAACACAGGAGAATTCCAAGGTCTGGTTGATTCTTCAATATCCTGAGTATTTAACTGTTCTTCTACCAGCTCTTCTAAAGCCTGATGTTTCTCTGTTGTTAAAGGCCATTGATGAACCCATACAGGATTGTCTGTTAACCATTTTAAAGGTAGAGCTGTTGGTGTCTTTGGAAGATCATCAGTTTTTGTGCCCTGTTCTTGTATAATATGGATGGCTGGTGACCACTAATTAGAATAATACCTTCCAATATTTCTCTTAGGAACATGTGCTAGTTTATAATTTGCTTCTGAGGTTGGAGGGATGTTAATCTGAGTATTCCATTGTTGTAACAGGTCTCGACCCCACAGGTTCATGGCTATGTTAGCCACATATGGTTTTAATTTTCCCCTCTGTCCTTCTGGCCATATACATTCGAGCCAGGTTGCACTCTGTTTCACTTGATATAATGTTCCAATTCCTAACAGTTCAACACTTACCTCCTGAAGAGGCCAAGATGGATGCCAAAATTCTGGTGCAATTATCACATCAGCACCTATGTCTAACAGACCAGACAACAAAACACCATTTATTCTTTTTGTTAATTTTGGTCTTTGTTAATTTATAGAAGTTTCCTTATGGTTTCTCCTGAATTTTCTGTTCTCTCTGTCTCAGCTGTTTCACCATCCCGAGCAGCCTGATTTATTCCATTAGGCATTTGTTTATTTAATTGCTCTGAGTAGGGGTTTCCTCTATGACTGCAGGGAAGTTCTGAACTGGATTTCCTGTGGGTGCCTGCCTGAGGCCCCTCTACGAGTTTCCTGAAGACCAAGGTAAAATATTAATTTGCCTGTCCCTTGTTGATCTACATTCATTGGTCCAGTATTTTCCCTTACCACACCTTCTGCATTCTCCTGAATGAAAGGGCATTCTGTTGCCATTGTTCCTTGAAGAAACATTGTTTCTCGTAATGCCTTGTTTACATTCCCGTTTCAAATATCCTTGTTTTCCACATCCACAACATCTGATATTCCTCAAACCTCTTGAAATTGCTTCTCCTATCTACATGTCATCATGGTCATGAGGCTCAACATTAAACATGTCTCTAATCCAATCTTCCGAGGGTGCAGATCTTGTCTTTAATGTCATCATTGTTCTCTTGAATGCTGCATTCACGTTCTCAAAAGCCAAATATTTGATTATTATCTTGCTAGCTTCTGAATTCAGGACCATTCTATTTACTGCTGAAGTCAGTCTTTGTAAGAAATCTGTGAAAGTTTTATTTTGGGCCACGTATAGCCTTTGTAAATGACTCAATTTTCTTTCCTTGTTCCTCAAATCTGTCCCATGCATTCAAGACTGCCATTTGAAATAGAACTAGGGTTTGGATATTGTAGAAACACCGTGTTTGTATTGAAGCATATTGGCCTTCTCCAACAAGCTGATCCTTGGAGATTTGTATACCTTTATCACTCCATTGATTTTATATGTTTTTAGCTTCCTCTTTGAACCACATTTTCCACTGCAGCTTTGCCCTGGGTTACAGAACAGCATTTACCAGCTCTAGCCAGTCCTCTGGTATAATCTTATTATAAGTTGACCAGGAGTTTAACATTTGCTTTACATATGAGGAATGCATGAAATAAGATGCTAGAGCCTCCTTAAACCTTTGTAAATCTAACATTTCAATTGGAGTCCAAACATTTTGTGCATTCACTTGTCCAGGTAGCTACCTTACAGTTACCGGATAAATTAAGGGTGATTATGTGAACACAAGCTTTCTTTCTGTAACCTTATATTACAATCCTGAAACAATTTCACTGTTAATTTCTTCTGTCTGAATCTGAATTTCTCTATAATTTACTTTAACAGTTTTTTTCTAAAGCTTTTATCCTGACACTTAAATTGAGCATCTTTTTAAATAATAAAATAAGGATAAGGAAATTAATAATGTGAATAATCCCATCAACATTAATCTTCTCATATAGTTGTTCCATTTTTCAACTGCTTAAAATTTTATCAAAGACCAATTTTGCTCCCATCTACACATAAAACCCATTTTTTTAATGTGGAAAAAATTTCTCTTTTAAATAGTTTTTTCCTTTAAAATATCTGATATCTTAATTGACTTACCAAGTCTGCATAGAACAGTAGAATTCTGAGGGAATTTCAAAACAGCCACCTAATATCCAAAGTGTGAATCCAAAGGGAGAGAGAGAGAGAGAGAGAGAGAGAAGACAAGAAAGCATAGCCATGAGTGTTCTGGCTAAAAGCTTAAATCCATCCATGTGTTTCCCTTGAACTGAGTCTAGTCTGGGCTCTGGCTTCCTTAAGCTCTGACCACATGCATTGATGTTTCAGTAAAAAGCAGCTCTATCACAGTTGCATGTAGCTACTGCAATTAGTGGTAGCTCTGGCAGCCCTGAGTTGCTTGTAGCACTGGCTTTAAGCAAGTAGCTCCCCAGGCAGGGAGCTGGGCCTACTGAGGCCACCAAGCCCAGCCAAGCCAGCCAAGCTGAGTGGTTTTTAATGAACCCTTGCCACGTGGGCGCCAAACGTATATGAACAGTCTTATTAAATAAGAAACGTAGAGCCAAATGCAGAGTTAAAAGCCCAAGAGGTCAGAGTTGTAGCTTAAAACTGCCTTCTTACCCTTCCTGCAAGCTGTCCTTCCCCTTAGCAAGCGACCTACTTCCTGTGTAGCTGTCTTTTTATTGACTTTCTGTTCTGCCTTCTCATTGGTTGTAAACCCAACCACATGACCTCCTTGTCACTGCTTGTCTATACAGACCTCCAGGTCCAGAAATCTGCTTGTCATGTGATCTGGTTTAAAATTGTGCACCACCACCACCTGGCTTCTGCTATGGCTTACTATTATCTTTGACCCCCAGGCACTTTATTTATTAACATACAAATAAAATCACATTTCCGTACAAATAAAATATCACCATACTTAGCTTCCTATGGTCTTGGGTTCCATCTTTTCCTCTACTTGCTCACCCCTTAAAGGAGGCAGCTCAGGGCTCTCCACATGAGCTCCTCCTTCACTCTATTACTAAAACTTTCCACAAGCTCCAACAGGTTCTTCTCCAGACCCCAGCACTTTACCCAGACCTAAGTCATCCCTTCTCCCTCTATGTAGCAGAGAAGGAGGGATTTGCCCTGGGAACTCCAGGACATCATCTGGGACCCTCCTTTGCACCTGTAGCATGTCTGTCAAAGAAGTTAGACCTTACCAGTCAGGGCTGGGCACCTTGCATCTGTTCCTTGGCAGCTGCTGAGCTCCTTATTTGGAAATCAAAGAAGCTAACCTCTGAGTTACCTATTATTGTCTTCTCTCCCCATAACCTGTCCCATCTCCTAACTTATAAAGGCTGACAAACTTTATCTACTTCCCAGGTTTTTTCTCTCCAGGTGGCATTACTAGAGGATGCCACACTTACTTTCCAGACCTGTCCACCTCTTAATATATCAAGCCTCCTCCCTCAACCTAATGCTATCTATTCTCCTTCTCATTTCTTCACTGAAACATTAGAGGAATTGTTACCTCACCCTTCACACATACAGGAGGGCACATTGCCTCAGGCTACTTATACCTGGTACACAGATGACAGCTCCTTTTTACATGAGGGGACACATAAAACAGGCAATGCCATAGTGTCAGATATTGAGGTAGTAGAAGCACAGACATTACCCACACACACCAATAACCAAGAGGCTGACCAGGCAGCCAAGACAGCGGCCCTCCAGGGCCAAGTCTCACCCCATCTGTAGAGAATCCATACAGTACAGCTCACACCCTCACAGAGAACCCCTGACACTAGGCAAATTCTTTCCTATGTACACCAGCTCTTTCATCCTGATAACCTTGCTCTGTCTCAATTAGTAGAAGCCCACCTGAAGCCCACCTCTGAGGACTTATAGTTCTTAAGAACCATTACTGGCTCTTGTGAGATCTGCCAAAAAACAGATCCCAATACCAAGTACAGAAGTCAACTTTTTCCCACCCACCAGGCTAGAGGTTCCCTTCTAGGGACTGACTGGCACCTTGATTTTACCCATATGCTGACCATCTTCTTGTGATGGTGGACTCATTTCAAATTGGGTGGAAGAATACCCAGTTTCTAATAAGCAGGCTCAGACAGTTGCAGACCTCCTTCTCTGAGAAATTATTCCTCAGTTTTGGAATCCTGTTTCCCTTCAATCTCACCATGGTCTGGAGTTCACCTCTCAGATATCCCAGACACTAGTTAAAGCTCTTAACATTCCTTGGCATTTGCATATCCCATACTATCCTCAATCCTCAGGAAAGGTGGAGCGTACCAACCAGTCTTTAAAAAATATTCTTACTAAGATGTCACAGGAACTTCATTTCGACTGGGTAAGATTATTGCCTCTAGCTCTTTTCAGGCTCAGGGCTCTTCCTAAAAAACCTCTTTCAATTTCTCCGTTTGAACTAATGTATGGAAAGCCAGTTCTAACACCAGGTCTTCTATCCAATCCTTCAACTGTTCCAGACAGTCTGTTAACTCCCTTGCTATGTCACCTAAGGTCTATCCTGTGGAACTTCACAGACCATCCCTTACCTCAGCCATGTGACAGTCCTTGCCCAACCCCAATCTACATGGGGGACCAGGTTCTTCTTTCCCCTCCAGGCCAGAGCCCTTCATCCCTTCCCCCTAAATGGCAGGGATCCTTCAAGGTAATTCTTGTGACTCCTACAGCTGCTAAACTCGAGGGCTTTCCCCACTGGGTCCACCTATCTTATTTCAAACCCTTTATCTCACTTCTATTCCAGAAAAATCTCTGTTCATATACAGTGAAACAGACAGGGCCCTGTTCTCTCAAGCTCCAGAGGACATCAGGATCCACTGCCTTGTCATCAGTTCCAGACAAATGAGTTATCACCCTATAATCTCTTCATTTCCTAATGAGGGCCACACAGAGCTGGAGGCAACAGGACCATCAAAAGTATCCAGGTGGTAAGGAAAAAACACAGTAATAATCAAGAGATATTTACATTCCCAGACCCAAAAGTGTCTGGACTTTGCAAAAACAGACTCTAATGTAACAGTGTATCACTGGTGAATGCTCAGCAATTGATCACCTGTGTTTCCTGAATGCTAAACTAATAAAGAAAACAGGTGCCTTAAATATTCTAACTCTAAATAAGCTTGTCTCAGGTAAAAAGTAAGCATAGTACTAAACATTGCTATGGTGACTAATTTCCTCATGGCTGCTTCTTAACATGGTCCTCTGTCACCTATTTGTTCATTACTGGCAGGCCAGAAACTGTGGCCTTTTCTTGTCAACATTGCCCATAGATGTCAACACAGACCCTGACTGCAGTAAGGCCATGGACCCAGACATGACCCTTTGCCTTGTCCCAGGTGTCATCACTTCCCTAGGTGACACCAGGCCACCCACCTCAGCTTCACACCATCTTTGCTTCTTCTGTTCCACCTCTTTCCACAGCACATGAACCATTCTGCCTCTCTTTTTCTCCCATTTCTCCACCACACATTTGCTCCTCATAATGCACGCGACAGCCCAGGCCTTCCTTGAGGTTGGCTTCCACCCACCTGAGCTGTTTTCTAGTAAGATAAAGAAAGGTACATATGTCCAGATGGGAGGGTAAGTGGGGAGGAACTGGGAGGAGTAGGGGAAGGGAAACCATAATCAGGACACATTATGTGACAGAAAAAAATCTATTTTCATTAAAAGAAAAAAGAAAGAATTGGTATAACACCTCCAAATAAAAAGTAATCATCACCATCAATGCTTTCTGTGCCCACCTTCTCCTTAGATTCTCCATTTGCAGTGTTACTACTGAATCACTTGTTCAAAGAATCAAGTGAGCCTGAATCAAGAAAGCTTAAGTGATCCATTGTTTCACAATTACTATGTACAGGGAACAGTCATCTGTGCAAGCAATACTCATGACTTAGAAATGTCACCCCAGAAAACCAGAACTTGTCATTTTGTTTAAATGGCATTTCCTGAAGAGTGTACATCTATATATGATAAAACCCCAGAAAGCATATGAAATTAAATAACTTGGAAATTCATGTTTTTATTGTTAGCATGAGTGCTGGATTTTAGTGAAGCTGGACATTGAGTACATGGGTCACCAATTTTCCTGCTAACTCCTGAACAAAGATAGCACTCTAGGGATAGTCATCCCTATCCTTAATGAGAAGGATCTTTTCAATATTTGGAGGTGTGTTCTGTAATATTACAGACCTCTCACTCTCTCCCTTTGGATTCACACCTCTCACAATTGTTTCAGGTCAACACTACACACTAGTACTGACCTTGACCACTACACAAGGCACCCTCCTGTACCCGCCACCCAGGGAGAAGACAGCAGGGGCTTAGGGAGGGATTATAGGGAACCAGGGCCTGGAAGAACCAAAGGACACCTCAACCTGAGACAACAGGGAGGTTGGGGATAGCTCCTGGTGCAAGACACATACCTGGCAAGCACATCTGGTACTGGGTTTCTTTGAATATTTTTTCCATTTCCTTGACCTGCCCCAGTATTAACTGGAATGAGGTTCGTTTCTGCCTTGGGGATGAACCATGCCTTGGAATCCGAATCACAGGCTCAGCCAAGGGCCCTGGCTCCTCCTGGTGAGGCTCTGAGGAAGAGGAGTTCGGGTCCCTACTGCTCTCCTCAGAGTTGCTTTGACTCTCAGGGACCTGGTGGGCCTTGATATTTCGGTCCATTGCACAACCTGCATCGCCTCCACTAGGGTTTCCACCCACCATCGCCAAGGCAGCCTCTAAGGTGGAGACCTCAGCTATCTCCTCACCATTCTCATCTATTACAATATATATGTCCAATGAACCTTGCAGGCCATGACTAGTAGTGGGCCAAAGCCACAGAGAGAAGTGAGCCCCCAGTAATGACCGCCCGCAAGGCCTATTGTTAGGTCAGACTCTACTACTGATGAGGCGCTGAGAAGGTCTGAGGAAAAGGTGACATCAATGCGTCCTTCTGCGCATGCTCCACACTTCTAGTTTCTCACAATTTACGTCCACGTGTTCCTCTCCAGATGGGAGCTATATAGACTTTTCTCTCCCTGACTGACTGCTCTGGGCTTTTTGACCCCTTGCTAAGGTAGGTGGTATTTGCTTTGTTGCACAAATGGTGGGTGTGGCCCAAAAGATAACTGAGGAGGCCATTGTGAACAGGGGTGTGAAAGGTCCTAGGAAGTTAAACCATACTTCCAGGCATGCATCCAGAATGACTTTTAAGTTGTGTCTGTGTGCATGCACATGCTACCAGTTCCTCCAAGATTGTAGAGATGACACTGAAGGGTGAATTGTGTAGCAATGCAAGATGATTGGGGAATAGAGTATGAGAGAAAGATGTGAACACACACTGACTACAGGACCTTTGTGTGAACGTGTAGAAAATATCCGTGGACCACACCCTCCACCTAACATTGCTGCTTAGAGAATGGGCTTAGAACTAAGTGGACATGATCAGATTAGTGGCTGCTCATTCAAGAGTGCCTTCTAGTATGTTGAATTCTAGTTAGCCATTCTTCTTCAAGCTCAATATCAAGATCTTGGGACTAGGTTTGAATATAATTCTAGTTATTGGCACTGTGGAAAACCAAGCAAAACATACTCCCTCCTCTCAAAAGAAAAATGATCTGCTTAAGAAATAATCTCAGATTATGATAAATTTATAATCTCGGTTAAATTCCACATGTAATATTTGCCTAAGTTCTTATCACTGATGATGTTGATGGGGCCCCTTACTTCTGTTGGATTGAAGATAAATTTGTAAATATTCAGGCATTGTTTAAAATAATATTTGGCATATGACATATGGTGTATGACACCTGTTCAGAAAAGTAATAGGGGCCTGAGTTAGCCACTGTTGTGAATGGGTATGGTCAGTCGCCCTCTTCCTGACAGATTCCCAGAAGTTACGAAAAACTTACCATGTTGGAGATTACAAATTGCTCCTGAAAATATACAAAGAGGAGATTCTATTAATTATTTAGGATATAAAATAGGTCTACAAAAAATTAGACCACAAAAGTTGCAAATTAGGAGAGATCGATCATGGACTCTTAATGACTTTCACAGATTATTAGGAGACATTTCCCATCTATGAACTGTTGCTGGGGTAAGAAAAAATGATGAACTGATAATTTGTTCAAAACCTTAGAAGGTGGCAAGGACTTAAATAATCCAAGAGAATTATCAGTTCAAGCTAAGAGAGAATTGGCCTTGGTGGAAAAGTATAGATTAATAGAAATGGGTTAATTTAAAATAGAAGAAGTTGATAACAAGAAGCCTGCCATGGCCATACAGTTTGTAAACAATGTAAGTTTCTGTGTATTTACTTGGTTGGGTCTGAGCGACTGTGGGACTGGCGGGTAAGAGAGATTTGTCTGACTACAAATGGCGCCCAATGTGTTGGCAAGAGTTTCCACCTAAAACCTGACAAAAAAGATTCTAAAATGGAGCTAAAAACAGCTCTCTCAAGTTAGCGGTTTGAGCTACTATGGCGGGTTTGTGGCATGTTCATCTAACCTGCAGTGTGGCATATATGCATATATGCAGGTGGAACACTAAGTACATAACAAATAAATAAATTTAAAAAAACCAAACAATGGTTAGGGATTTAGCTCAGTGGTAGAGCTCTTGCCTAGTAAGCTCAAGGCCCTGGGTTCAGTCCTCAGCTCTGGAAAAAAAGAAGAAAAAAAACCCCAAAGAACAAACAAATTGTGTTCAGAGAAAATACACTAAGACTGGAATAGGGGGCCCACAGTTGTGGTCCCTTGAATTAAACACAAATTTAACTATTTATAAAGCAGAATGTCTGTATTTGTATTCAGAACATAGAATGAGGACACAGAACCTCAAAGGAATGATAAATGCTAAAAGTAGAAATGGCACTTGTTTCTACTCGCTCTTACCTTTGTCAGTAAAGTAACATGTAGGAAAAGATCACATTGAAATTAGTTGCTCTTTGAGCAAAACACAGACCAAGGTGAGTGTTCAATGTCAACAATTCAAGGCATTGGACAAGACACCCAGTATTTATTATGTTCCATATCGGAACTAGAGGTTCTGGTCTCACTTTCATTATGTTCAACTTTGGAAATAGGACATGCTATGCTGGTTATTGGTACAGCTATACTACTGGGGAAGGCAAGGAATATAAAAGGGGGCATCACACTGATTAGTACACAGAACTACATGGTGACTCTGGACCCACATGCACTAGTCGCCAGAATTGCCACCAATAACTTCACACAAACATGGAGTTCCTCTAATTTGTACTGTCTGACTGAGGAAGCAAGTTAGCATGTGCTAAGGATGCTGAACTCTGTGAAAGAGGCCACGCCCAAGCAGGGAGCCTAGCAGGGAGCCTAGCCAACAGTGAAAGCTAACCGAAAGTCTAAATAACAGCCCCACTCTATCAGGGAGCCCAGCCAACAGCCTTTTTGACCTTGGAGCCCAGCTGAATAAACTTCAAACAACAGCACAAAAGCACATGAGAATACAAATCTTACTGGTAAAGTACATGCTTAAACAAATTGAATTAATGGTAATGAAATTAATCTTAACATTAATATAAAAGTTTAAGTAAAAGAATTAAAAAGAACAATAAACTCCAAGACTTCTAAATTGATACACATGTACAAAATTGAAACATTTGTATTGGTAACAAAGTGTGTTGGAGAAAACAACAATGTAGAGAGTTCATCCGTGATTTAAGTTGTTATTAATTTTAAATAGGTAAGTATATTCAGTGTATGTTAATAATCTGAGGTGTCTTGTGCTCTATATCTTAAAAGTTATTACACCTGAATAAAGTGGGACTACACCAAAGAAACAAAAGCATTTAATTTATAGGACAAAGGATATTATATTGCTGATTGTACTTGATGTATTTTAAAGGTGCTTTATAATTTTAAATTTAGTTATAAACTAACTTCATATTGGTTGTCTTAAACATGAGAACCTGTGTTGAGCCTTTAATAAGAATGCAGGCATTGCAGTACACAAATGTATTCCCAGGGCTGAGGAAGTGGAAATGGGTTGATTCCTTGAGTTTACTTCAAGTCTCACAATAAATTGACAAGCTTCAGTTCCTAATGAAAGACCATGTCTCAAAAATAGATGCATAGATAGATAGATAGATAGATAGATAGATAATTTTTAAAGTAGAGTTGGTAAAACAGTACTTTCTTCACGAACCTGATGATCTGAGTTTTATCCCCAGAACACATGATAGGAGAGGACTGAATTCCAAAGCTGTCTTTTAACATCTGTACCTAACTCATGGCTGTCATGCACCTGTACTCATACAGGCATATTATAAACACACACATATTAATATCATATTAAAAACACCCAAGGTAGATGGCTTTTGAGGAAAGACACTTAATGTTGAACTCTGTCTTCTACAGCACACGTGGAACATTTACTTACATGCATAAACACATACACACATATTTTTAAAAATCAGAGCATTAAAATATAATAATATTTCAATTCCCACTAACAAATTACAAAGGAAATAAGCTAGGGCACATAAAATGTTCATAGCGTTAAAATAATATTATTTCAATTAAAACAAGCATATTACAAAAATAATCTATGAAATCTCAATAATCTGATGGACTAAGTTCACTTCTAGAGAAATACTGCAGAAAACGTTCTAATCTTCAAATGACATGCAGTGTGTTGGATGATGCAAAAATGCTTCAAACTTTTCTTACTATACTTCTCTCTACAAACCTTAACATATGACACTTTCAAGAAGAGAACTAAATAACCCACACGAAGAGTTCAATGCAAATACTTCCTCTGAAATGATTTATAGGAGTGCATGAGTGGCTAGAAACATTAAACTTGATTTTATTATTATACTGCTACAACACAATCATCTTAAATTTAGCAGTGAACCTATAATATTTACTATTACTTTAATTGATCCAGCACTTATGACTGGAAATAGTTCTTTGGTGAAGTTTTCTCAACCCCTGTAGAACATCTATGAATAGCTAAAAGTTCCAAGATCACAACCCTTTGAGAAAGATAGTATGCTTTCTATTAAGTATCACCATCTATTAACAAATTCTAGAGAAGTTTCTTCCGTGTGTTAGTGATGACTTATTCTCTAATGCCATATTTCCACTTAATTTTTAAAAATAAGAATGTGATCCCTGTGTCTTTCCTAGGGTCCTGTTTTCTAGGTAGGACACAGGGATCACATTCTTATTTTTAAAAATTAAGTGGAAATATGGCATTACAGAATAAGTCATCACTAGCACACAGGGATCACCCAATGACAGAGAAATGGATGAGATCTACATGAACAACCTGGACGACAGTGGGAGTAATGAAGGACAAGGTTTGAGGGAAAGAAAGCTAAGGGGAGCAGGAGATCCCAGCTGGATCAAGAACAGAAAGGGAGAACAAGGAATAACAGACCATGATAAATGAAGACCACATGAGAACAGGAATAGGCAGAGTGATGGAGAGGTTCCCTGAGATCCACAATGATATATCCTCTGTAGACTGTTGGCAATGGCCAAGAGAAAACCTGATCTGACCTAGTCTGGTGATCAGATGGCCAAACACCCTAACAGTCGAGCTGGAACTCTCATCCAATAACTGATGGAAGTGGATGCAGAGATCCTCAGCCAGGTGGAGCTCCAGGTGTCCAATTGTCGAGAAAGAGGAGGGACTGTAAGAGTGTGAATTGTTGAGACCAAGATTGGAAAAAGCACAGGGACAAATAGCCAAACAAATGGAAGCACATGAATTATGAACCAAAGGCTGTGGAGGCCCCAGCTGGAACAGGCCCTCTGGATAAGTGAGACAACTGAATAGCTTGAACTGTTCGGGAGGCATCCAGGCTGTGGGACCGGGACCTGTCCTTAGTGCATGAACTGGCTGTTTGGAACCTTGGGCTTACACAGGGACACTTTGCTCAGCCTGGAAGGAGGGGACTGGACCTGCCTGTACTGAATCCACCAGGTTTAAATGAATCCCCAGGGGAGTCTTGGCCCTAGAGGGGATGGGAATGGAGGGGAGGGGCTGGGAGAAGGTGGGGGTGGGGCAGGAGGGGGGAGGACAGGGGAACCCATGGCTGATGTGTAAAATTAAAACACAAATATAATAAGAAGAAGAAAAGAAAAGAAAAGAAAAAAAGTAAAAAAAGGTAAAAAAAGAATGTATACAATGTTTCCAAAATTAATATGAGAAGCTAGTTTTCACAGAGATTTATCAGCTTTTCAGACATTATTGCATGTGTCAAAGATATTAAATGAATGTATCTTTTAAAATTTTGACCATACAAATTAAAATGTATGATTAAAGTTATCTTAATAACCTTATTTGCATCTATAATGTTGAATATGAAATATCAAATTAAAATGAAATTCTACTATATCATTCAAAAATAAATTGAAACATTAAAAAATTTCATGATAATGTTCAAGAAAATTTAACAAGCACTCTTGAGAGAATGATCATAAACTTAAAATCACTTATCCTTTTAGTTACATTTTTGAGTTCCAGGAAATTCAAGGACATGCAGTATGTCAATATTTTTAAGTAACTGTCCAACAAATGTATACTGAAGTAATCACAAGATCTTTATTAGTAATCTTTTTTTAGAGTCAGTCTCCTCTCCTCTCCTTTCCCTCAAACCCAGTCCCTTGGGCTTGCTAGATAAGCGCTCTACCACTGAGCTAAATCCCCAACCCTGTTCTACAGCTCCTATTTCTGGGACATCACCACTTTTCCTTAGTCTTGGGTTGAGAAAACCTGTGCACCCCTCTTGATGCAATTGAGTCTACACAATAGATTTACGAGAATTGAAAACAAATGTGTCTCATAAATTTCAAAGTGATTTCCTCTGTGAATGAACTGGAAGGAACCCTTGAACCTGTGATTTCTTTGCATCTCTCAAAATGGAGAGTTGATGTAGGGACTTGAGAACAGAGAATTGTAGCACACATGCAGTCATTTAAATTCTGTCCTGTTTCACAGGGCAACGAAAAAATACACCAGTTGTGGACATGAGCACCTCTGTGGACACATAGGCTTTCCAGTTTCACGTAGGTGAATTACATTGTGCTGAGTCAAACCAGGACAAGAAGGTTTGCTTGGGAGTGTGGGATCAAGTGTGCAACAGAATTTTCCTCAGCTCCATGAGCTTAAACTCAATGCAGAGGAACCAAGGGGACCTCATTGGGGGGACACATTCCACTGAACATCACCTGGACATTCTTGGCACCGACGAGCAAATGTGACTGGGAAAATGACTTTTCTCTTCCCAGAAAAGTCACGCTTTGCAGGAATGCAATTAGTCCTAGTTGGCTTTAACTTGACACAGCTCAGAGTCACCTGAGAGAGGAATCACAGTTAATGGATTGCACATATTGGATTGGACTCTGGACTTATCTATGAGATGTTGTCTTGAATGCTGTTTGATATAAGAGGGGCCAGCCCACTGTGGGCAATACCATTCTCTGGGCAGGAGATCCCAGGCTGTGTAAGAAAGCTAGCAGGCATGAGGCTGAGAGTAAGCCAGCAAATAGCATCCTCCTTGAGTTCCTTCCCTGACTTTCCTCAATGATAGGCTGTAATCTGGAAGTGTCAGCCAAATAAACCCTTTTCTCCCCTAAACTGATGTTGTCAAAATGTTTAATCATAGCGTCAGAAATCAAAGTAGAACACTGTGTTATTCTAGAATTCCCTTAAACTGTCTTTTCAAATCCCTATCCTGCCAAGGTCAGAGGATGACATCGACTTTATATGTGTCTGGAATTGTTTGAGACTTGTGGGGTCTTATTTCTACTTAAAGGAAAATTTCCCTTCAATTTATTTGTTGCAGATGCTATAGATTTATTCTGAGGAGATTTCCATATTCTGGACTTTGCTGATAGTATCTCCACGTCTGTATTCTGAAGACTGTCATCTGTCTTAAACTATTTGACTCATCTTCCAGCAAACACATGTAGATATTTCTGCAGCAGGCATGGGCAACAGCACCATAACGTGTACATGTGGTAATGGAGGAGAGGAGAGGAGAGGAGAGGAGAGGAGAGGAGAGGAGAGGACTGCCTTCAGTTGTGCAGAGAGCTCCAGGGAGGCACCCTGCAGGTTGCCACCCATGCCAGGGTGGGCTTTTTGGAGGTCCAGCTGCCTTGGAGTCACCCATGCTCTGTGGGTAACCAAGGAAGCTCATTGCCTCACCAAGCTGGACATTGGCAGAATGGCTACTGTAGTCTATGACCTATCTGGAGTGAACAGACATTTTTTTCATATCTCCCCAGGGAAAGCCACACAGCCCACCCCTTCTTCCCTCCTTCTCTCTATTCCTTCTCCTACACTACCAAGGTGAATGTCCCCTGTGTGTTGGGGGTCTGCCAGCTTTGGATTCTGGGCTATTGGATCCTCCCCAGTACCTCCATGTGTGGCTAGTGCTCCACTGTGAGGGAGGACTAGCCCCAGGCATGATTTATAACCCTTTTCTTGGAATTATTACAGCTAATGGGCAGAGGCAATTGTGCCTCCCAAATGGGGAGGGCAAAATCAATTAATGACAAATGTAAAATGGCCAGGCAGGCTTGACGGCAGAGCGTGGCCTAACATCTAGAGGTGATAAGAGATTTTCTGAAGCTGAACTAATAGAGAGATTGGAGGGGGGCAAAAGCCCCAGATCAATTCCATGTACAATGGACAGAGAATCCAGAGTAAACAGAGTAGTTGGGCTTGGGTTTCCTTCCACCTGAATGAGCCCTAAGATAAGGAAAAGGCCACCCACCTGACCATCCAACATAGATATTTGCTTATGGATTCACTCAACCGACATGTCTGTGTAGAAGTGAAAGAACACTCTCCAAACAGGAGCCAGGGGGAAAGTGAGGCCCATATGGTGCAGGTTTGTGTCCTGTGTGAGAAAGGGCAGGAGAGAGCAGGGGCCACCTTTAATGGCCCACCCAATAGAACCAAGTGGCTACAGGGCTAAGTTGTAGGCAAGGATGCTGGGTGCTCCTGGAAGTCTCCTTAAAGTGGTGCTGTAGGAGTACCGTCTAGGTACAGGTCTGTATGGGTCTTCATCTAACTGAGAAGTTGGTCTCGAGGAGGTCCAGCTTTCTGTGAACAGAAGTGAGGATACGGTATGCTGAGGGATGATTTGAGGGGACTCTCCAACTAAATAAGCAGTCATGCCTAGTGTTGATTTTTTAAAGGTTTTGTTACTATTTTATGCCATGAATGATTTGCTTCCACAAATGTACTTGCACCATGTGTCTATCTGGTGCTGAAAGACAGTGTTGTATCCCCTAGACTAGAGTTACAGACAGTTGTGAGTCCCTATGCTGGATAGTTTTATGTCAACTTGACACAAGCTAAAGTCATCTGAGAGGAGGGAATCTCAACTAAGAAAATGTCTTCATAAGATGGGGCTCTAGGCAAGCGTGTAGGGCATTTCCTTAATTAGTGATTAGCCATTACATATTGGTCCAGGTCACTGTGGCTGGTGTCATCCCTGGGCTGGTGGTCCTGGGTTCTAGAAGAAAGCAGAATGAGCAAGACATGAGGAGCAAGCCAGAAAGCAGCACCCCTCCGTGGCCTCTGTATCAGTTCCTGCCTTCAGGTTCCTTCCCTGTTTGACTTCCTGGCCTGACTTCCTTCAGTGATGAACAGTGATATGGAAATATAAGCCAAATAAACCCTTTCCTGCCCAACTTCCTTTGGAGGTGGTGTTTTATCACAGCAATAGTAACCATCATATGGGCACTGGGAATTTAACCCAAGTCTCTGCAAGAGCAGCCAATGCTCTTAACAGCTAAGCCATCTCTCCAGCCCCTGACACTGATATTGTTCAATCTTTGCTGTTGTTTCTTCTGGAAGGAACAGGGTTGGGTTTTTGTTGTTGTTGTTTGTTTTGTTTGTTTGTTTTCAAACATAGAATCCGAGCCTCCGCTTGAAGCATGGTTGAGGGGTGGAATTGAGAAGACTCACATTTACCACAGCCCATGGTTTATTTGACACCCCCACATTCACAATTCTGAAACAGATGCCCTGGCCAACACTGGACTTCCTCAGAGTAGATATAAGATGGTGCGGGATCATTCATCTGTTAAGTTATCCTGCAAGTTGCCTCAGAGGAATCAGAGGGAGGCAGGGATGAGTGTGGAGGTAATCAGGGGACTGCTGTAGACACTGGGCATTGACCTCACTGGGACACCCGGGACACTGTAGTACACCTTAGAATGTTCACAGAGAATAAAGAAACTGGTGCTTGCTCACTACCTCTGTGCCTCACCACATGGAGATTGCACCAAAGAAGCCAACTGTTCTAACTTGTTTTCTGTTGCTGTGATCAACACCACAGATAACAATGTAGAGGGAGAAAGGGCTTATTTCAGTTTACTGGTTATAGTGCATGGTGAAGAGAAGCCAAGGTGTGTGTGGGGGAATCTGGAGGCAGAAAAAGATTTGCAGACCATGGAGGAATGCTGCTTAATAGCTTGCTCCCGTGGGCTGAGGTCCCAGAGTTGGTGAGAAATGAGCTGAGAAGTGGCGTTCATCATGCTCTGCTGCCTGATTACAGATGCGTGACCAGCTGCCTCAAGTTCCTGCTTCTGCACCACACTGGACTGACTCTCATGAAAATGTAAGTCAGAATTCCTCTTTCCTTGTCTGTTGTTATTGCTGTTTCAAGCCCAGCCTTTAACAACTGAGCCATCTCTCCAGCCCAAATTCTTCCTTCCTTAAGATGCTTTGTCAGATATTTTGTTGTAGCGACAATCAGGCAGCTAATACAGTGGACATTCGTATACTTTTCAAAAACTGATGAGTTTTACTGTGACACTTCCATACATGTGTATAATACACATTGATCATATCCACCCATTCTCACCCTCATTCTGAACTTGTCCCCTTCTGCTTTCACATTTTGAAAATATTTTGAAAGTTGCTGTGTCTACCAAGTTTACTGAAAACAGAAAATGCAGTGCCAAAACCAGAAACTCATGTGAGGCTAGTGATCTACTTGTGTACAGTAAGTGTAACGGTAGAGAAGAAGAACTTGCAGATTTATTCATTATCTACTCAGTTTATTGGAAGATAGGCTTTGTCTCTTTGAGATATCTGGTCGACCCCACACATGCATTTCAAAACACTCCTTCACTGAAGAAAAGGAACAGAACTGAGGACCATATGGAGCATCTCCTGGGCCAGGGATGGTTTCTATAGATTTTGCTGTTGGTTGTGGCTGGTCCTCCTACTAGAGCAACACTTGGCTGCTTTCTAGCAAAGTACCTCAAAGTCCATGGAACAGAGCTGAGGGCAGACATGTTTGCTTTACTCTAAGGTGATGGTGGAAAGGGCAAACACATTAGGTGTTTTAGAGAAATGATGACAGCACCCTGGGCCGGAGAGGTAGTGGGCTAGCCTGGGAGAGAGGGCTGCCTTCTTGAGACAAGGAGTGGAGGAATGGAGAGGTGTTGAGCCATGGAAACCTGAAACAAAGCAAGGAGGCCTAGCGTGGCTTGGCATCCCCGTCGATGCCTTCTGTGGTTTGTCCAGGGCCACAGGCAGAGGCTGCTATCCACACAGCTAGAACTGAATTCAAGGAAACCCTGCCCTCCCTCACATTTTACACATACATGTTCAACTTCTTTTTGTTGTTGTTTTTTTTTTTGAGACAGGGCTTCTCTGTGTAGCTTTGGAGCCTGTCCTGGATCTTGCTCTGTAGACCAGGCAGGCCTTGAACTCACAGAGATCTGCCTGGCTCTGCCTCCAGAGTGCTGGGATTAAAGGTGTGTGCCACTGCTGCCTTGCACACATTCAACTTCTAAAACTCATGGTCAACTCTTCTCTACATACCATGCCTAAAATTCCAGCAGCCCCTGGACATATGTCATGGAGCACTATCCCTCTGCATTCTCCACAAATCCCTTGTGTCCACACTCCAGGACCCATGCCTCCTCACATCAGGGAACACCTAGCCTGCTATCCTACCCTGTGCCTTCCTCTCCTATGCTCACATTCTTACCCACTCTGACAGCAGGCTCAGTCCGTCCTAACCTACCTACCCTCCCTCTTTGCACAAGCTTTTCCTGCCAAGTATTTACTGTGATTGCCCTCATTATAACGCAAGGTCCTGTGTTTGCCCTGACTCCGTCACCCACCTCGGTCATGGTGGGTAGTGTTGTCTTTGGTAAAAGAACGACCAGATGAGTGAACCAAGGTCACAGATTCTGCAAAGGGAGTCTCTGAATATATTGCAAACACAGATATGTTGCATTTAAGGAAAGTCCTTGTCTGGGTATTCTGTCACTGGTGTCATTCCTTGAGGCTGTTTCAATAGTTTTATATCCTTCTGATGGATATACAACTCCAGGGATATAAAACCCTTCTCCTGGAGATCAATGTCCTGAACCACCTATTATCTCAGGTCTAAAACCTGTTGTTTTCTATATGTTATCTAGTCTAGCCATGTAAAAGAGGGTAAATTAGGTCCTACTGTGGCTCATGGCTACAAGCAGCACATACAACAGGCTCTGAAGTCCTTTTCAATAAATTAAAATGCTATTATTTTTATAGTGAGGGGAGCACATGGTGTATGTATGGTGGGGCATGCTTGCCACAACACACCTGTGGAGATCAGAGGACTACTTGCAGGAGTCAGCCTTCTTCCTTCTGTGTGGGTCCTGGGGATCAAACTCAGGCTGTCAGGGTTGGCAGCAAATACCTTTACTTACTGAATCATCTCTCTGGCCTCCAGAAACTCCTTTTGGGAGAACTGAGAAAGCACGTCCCACCCTACTCTCTTCCTGTGGAGGAAATGACATAGGCTGAATTCTATCTGGGATTGGACCAGGGTCACTGGCCAAGCTGCTTTCCAGAGAATGCTTTTATTTCCACATTTGGACTCAGACATTCCTTGTCATCCCTGCTCCACGGAGCTTAGGTGGAGTGTTGGAGCACCTTTTCAAAGCGTTCATCTCTCCCTCCCATTTGCAGAGACCTTTTGGGGAAGGTTCATTGTGGTGCAGCCCAGGTCCACACCAAAGGCCCAGCATCCACTGAGAGGTTCCAGGTAGGTTGATTGACAGTGACCCAAAGCAGGACTCCAGGGCCCTGGGTTCCTGGCAGGCTGTGCTCCTCTCTTCCTTGCCTCCTCTCCAGCCTGGGTGACTGCTTACCCTGTGTGGGGCTGCACCACCCATTTTAATCAATAAGATAATGTCTCAGCAGGAGAGTGAAAGTCAACAGACCCAAGCAAGCTCTAGGAGGTGGAGGTATTAAGGTGTTCCTGGAACAGAAACCAATCATGGGGGCCTCCAGCAAGTTCTGTGTTATCTCTAGTGTGTGAATCTGTATTTACATAGTGTGGATTCATGAGCAGCCGTCTAGAATCAGCTTATAAGGGCTGTGTTTGGCCTTACCTAGTACTATAGGCTTTACTATGGACTTAGCTATGAATGGCAGGACCCAGAGGACTGTGAATGGCCTCTTCCCCCATGGAACTAAATTATTAACCCATGGGGAGGCAGACATCAGCCTGAGAAACAGGGATGGGTTCTGGATGTGCTACTCACAAATGGAGGGATTGTTTATCAAGCATGGGCTCTACACTCAGGGCATAACTAGGAGCCAGGCCCTGGCTGTTGTAGAACTATGGTCATTAAGGTGCGTGGCAGATGAGGACTCCAGCTGTGGAAGGGCAAGTCTGGTCTGCCCCATGCTTCTGGTTCCTAACCATATAAGCCAGGCTATGACTAAGAAGAGTGCCGCAGGCCTGCCTAGCTTCGTGAGATGCCTAAAAAGGAGAAAAATACAAAACAGAAAACAAAAACCACGTCACTGAGTTTCCTCCTTGTCCTCTCCCCTGGGCCACGAGTCCTTATATTTATGGAATGGACACATGGGGAGCGTGGGAAGGCATTTATTCTATTGTCATCATTTCTAGGCACCTACCCCTCTCCTGCCACAGCCCAGACCAACTGTAGCTGGGCCGGGACCCCAACACAGGCCGTGGCTGACTGTGCCCCCTCCCTTCTCTGTCCACTTAGTCTGCGTCACAGAGCCAGGACGTAGAGTACTGGGAGAGTCACTGCGGCAAGACCCCTGGGCAGCTACATTATCCCTGTGGGTACCGGAGTTATGGCCTTAATTCTGTAGAGCCCCATGCAACAGGTCAGGGTGAGGCCCAGGTACTGATGACTGCAGAGCTCTGGGGGAGCTTTCTGCTTTTATCTGGTCCCCTGAGATCCTCAGACTGCAGGGTACATAGCTCCCTGGGGACAAGACAAACATGGGTCCTGCCTACTGGTCACCCAGGCCATGAGGGTGTTGTGGAGGGTTTGAGCTGAGATCCTGGCCATCAAAGTGCCCTACATTCTACTCTCTTATGTGAGGCTCCGAGGCCCTGCCTGGCCTGCCATGGCCGTGTCTGGTCTTCTCAGCCAGGGGTAGGCTGGAGTGGTGGGCTGACAGAAAGTTATAATGGATTATCATCCACCTGTGTCACAGCCTGGAAACTTCCCTACCTGTACACTATGAAGGTGGATTGCACGATCTCTAGTTCTCATAGACCTGACAGTGAGCAGAAACCCCCATCCTGCTCCCGGCTCCCTGGCATTGCCCACCTGGTCCATAGCTCTATCAGGGCCCCCCACCAACCCGGCCCATCCTCTAGTGTTCCCAGACACCATCCTCAAAGAAGCACAGCTCCCCTCCTCTGGCCTCAAATTCCCCAGGGACCCCCAGCTGACTTCCTGTTGTATCTGAGGTCAGGTCTTTATCTTCAATCAGTCATCCTGTCTGCAAAACAGGCTTGGACTCCCATCAGAAAGTCAGTTGCTTCCCAGGCCTGAAGAGATGGGCTTGGTGAACTGGAGGGGACTTTTCCAGGACTAGCCAGCGCTCAGGGGAGGCTGGCCCCAAATCCTCTCATCCTGAACTCCCCAGGCACTGCAGAAGGGAACTTTATTTACCCATTACTGAGGTTTTCCCCCTGAGCAGAGATTCATACACATTCCCACCCCATTGTTTTCACTGATGCTCCTACTTCACACACACACACACACACACACACACACACACACACACACACACACACACACAAATCCTTTTAAAAATCCAATCTTGAGTTCCACCCTAGAATTACAGGTTAAATCTTTGTTTGAATCCTTGCAGAATCCTTACCTCCATAGCATTAAAAAATGTGAGCACTGGGGTTGGAGAGATGGGTCAGTGGTTAAGAGCATGGGCTGCTCTTCCAGAGGTCCTGAGTTCGATTCTCAGCACCCACATGGTGGCTCAAAACCATATGTAATGGGATCTGATATTCTCTTCTGGCATGCAGCCAAAATGCAGATAGAGTACTCACATACACAAAACAAATAAATAATAAAATCTTTTTTTTAAAGTGTGAGCATTGGTATGGGTAGTGTAAACTTCATCTGCATAAAGTTTGGCTAATATAGTAGGTGCAAGAGGGAACTTCTGAGATCTTTTGGGTGGAGCAATGAACACAATGTTTTAAAATGTTTCAGTGCACCTGGTGGCACTGAAACAAACACACCTTTAATCCCAGCACTCCAGAAGCAAAGGCAGGCTGAGCTCCGTGGGTATGAGGCCAGCCTGGTTTACAGAGTGAATTCCAGGACAGCCAGGACTGCTTCATAGAGAAACTCTGTCTCAAAAAATAAAACAAAAATTTCAGTGCACCGGAAGGCTGAGGAGTGCGGTTGGTGAGGGCACAGTAAAGAGGTAACTCATCCAGCCAGGACTGGACTGTGGGTCATGGCCATGAGCGAGGATGCTGGGCTCTGTGTGTGTGATACTACTGAGCCAGGATGGGTGAATACCACAGACTACTGAATGTGGGGAATAAGAGAGTAAAACAATAACAACATGGCTTGTGCCTGGAGTCCTGAGGGGCTGGCGCTGTGTGAGGACCCATTGTGAATTCAGCAGGGATTGTTTTTGTTGTCAGGGTTTTTTTTTTTTTTGTGTGTGTGTGTGTGTGTGTGTGTATTTTTGAGACAGGGTTTCTTTGTGTATCCCTGTCTATCCTGAAACTAGCTCTCAAGACCAGCCTGTTGTATTGTTATTTTTTAAATGATTAATTAATTAATTAATTAATTGATTTATAATGTGTGTGTGCCTGTGTGCCTTCATGCCACGTTGTGTGTGGAGAGGTCAGAAGATGATCCATGGGCATTGGCTCTCTCCTTTCCCCTTGCAGACACTGAAGGTGGAATTTGGTCATCAGACTTGACAGTAAGCACCTTCACCGCACAGTCATCTCGCTGGCTCTTTTTCATATATTCTGACCTGTCCTAACCCAGCTCTAGGACAGGAAGGAAGTCGAGGCACATCCTAGCTTACAAAGGTTATGTGCTCGTCTCTGAGGCCTTTTAGACACCCAGGACACACTCCAATCTTTGGGATCGAAATCTCTGGGAAATGTCCCAGTAATTCTAGTGCACAGCCAGAGCTGAATCTCCATTTATCTCTCTAGTCCAAGGACAGGTGTGGTCAGACCTGGGGCCACCATAGACCTCTAGTCTGATATTTCTTCTACATTGCTGATGAGTAGCCTGGGTTGGGACTAATGCTGCTGTTGGAAGATGGCTGGGAGTCTGAGCCAGCCCCAGCCTCAGCTCTTCTAACTCCCCTAGATACCAATATGCCTCAGTACCCATGTGGATAGTGCCTAAGAAATGATGCCCAATGTTTTCCAATGGTGAATGAGCAATACTATTTAGATAACTTCAAAATTCCAAATAGGAATGTCTCTGATTATTGGGATTATTGAAGGTTTCCCTTTTTCAAAAACAAAATAATAATAATAATTGGTACTGGGAAGATGGCTCAGTATTTAAGAGCATTGGCTGTTCTTCCCGCGGATCCAGGTTCAATTCCCAGCACCCACATGGCAGCTCACACCTGTCTGTAACTCTAGTTCCAGGGAATCTGACACCCCCACACAGACATTCATGTGCAAGTAAAACACCAATGAACATAAAATAAAAATTATAAAGTATAATTAGCTTGATGGTGAATGTACACACCTTAAATCCCAGCACTCAGGAGGCAGAGATGGGTGGATCTCTCTGAGTTCAAGGCCAGCCTGGTCTATAGAGCAAGTTCTGGGACAACAGAGGCTACGCAGAGAAACCCTGTCTTGAAAAACAAATCTATCTATATCTATCTATCTCTATCTATCTATCTATCTATCTATCTATCTATCTATCTATACATTTTTTTTCTTATTTTTTAAAGAATGACTTTTTTATCCTTGTGAATTTGAGGCCAGCCTGGTCTACAGATCAAGATCCAGGGCAGACACCAAAACTACACGAGAAACCCTGTTTTGAAAAACAACAACAAAAGAAAAAGAAAGAAAGAAAGAAAGAAAAGAAAAGAAAAGAAAAGAAAAGAAAATGAAAATGAAAAATCAGATAAAGGTTAAAAATAACTACTTTTGGGTCCCACCAGTCTATTGGTGTCATTGATTGAAGACCTTCACATCAGTGTTTTGCTTTTCAGGATCAAAGCAAAGTCTGTCTCTCTGTCCTACTCTCTTAGGAAGTGGCCGTGTTTCTATTGTTTATATTTGGTGACTTTGGTGTGGTACTTCTCTCTCATTTGACATATATGACTCTTTACCCAGGAGGCTTCAGTCACCTAAAACAAGTTTAAAAACCTCACAAGTCTTAAAGGTCAAGTTTCTCTTTGTAGCTCTTCACCAGTGGGTGAGGCCCCTACCATGGCTTCTGTGTTATTAGTTCTTCTTCTGTGTCTTCATGATGGGCCGATGCTGCCTGTTGCTTTGACAGATGTTCCCATATCTTACAGAAAACACCTGTGAAACATTTCCCACTTACTTGTCAAAATATGCCATATACTTGAGAGTCTGTTTTAGGGCTTAATTTTTTTGTTCTTCTGTATGGGGATCAAACCCAAGGCCTTTCACATGCCAGACAAGCACTCTAACTCTGAGATACAACCCTAGTTCGGTTTCAGGGTATTAACAGCAAAAATGGTTAATAGTTAAGCCCCCAAGAGAATGCTCATTTAGTCCACCACTGAATCATTTTTTTTAAGATTTTGATTTATTTATTATGTATACAATGTTCTGCCTGCATGTATACCTGAATGCCAGAAGAGGGCACCAGATCTCATTATAGATGGCTGTGAGCTACCATGTGGTTGCTGGGAATTGAACTCAGAACCTCTAGAAGAGCAGCAAGTGGTCTTAACCTCTGAGCCATCTCTCCAGCCCCACCACTGACTCTTAAGGACTCTGATTCAATTTGTAAAGCTTATGGCCAGACTCCAGGCACCCTAAATGAAGGTACTAGAAAAGCCTAGAACTTGCTTTATTATTGTCTCTTTTTGAGCAACCAGTAAGTCAATAAGTTTTCCCTTTAAAAAAAAAAAAAAAAAACAGGGTCTCTACATAGCCCTCATTGCTCTAGAACTCACAGAGATCCACCACCTCTGCCTCTTGAGTACTGGGATTTAATTCATGGGCCATCACTAAGTTTTTTCAATCCACATTTTTATTTTGGCTAGTGAAAATATTATCACTATGAGTTAGATCAAGAACAGGCTTTAACAGTGGTCCCTCTGGTACACTTAAGGAGCCAAAGGCATTCATGCCAGAAACAAGGGTGCCTGCTTGTCACGTGTGCCCTGTCTTCCCTGGATTGATGAGAACTCCTAAAGGTGCAGTGTTTGCTGTCTGCACAGTAAATCTAGCCTGCTCCATCTGTGGGTCTGTCCCCCTCTTCCTGTTGGTCCACCACCTGCAAATCCTTGCCTCTCCGTGTAAAGCTGGCAAAGTTCCTTAAGGTTTAATTCAGTAAGTTTTATTGCCCTTGAAGTTCAAGTCAATAAATACCAATTGGACTAAGCCATTCCGTATGCCAGTTACTGAGCTGAAAAGCCAAAAAATGGCAGACCCTGTCCTTGAAGAAACCCATCTTTCCAGACACAGACAATGAAGAGCGGTGCAGTAGCACACAGAAAGATGGACGGGAGCAGCAAGATGCAGACCAGAGTGCACACTTGCCTGTGTCCACCTCAACATTGTAGCAAACTGGGATGGAAAGAGACGAACGGAGCATGGTGGCACTGACCTGTAATCACAGCTACTCCAGAAGCTAAGGCAGGAGGATTATATTCACGGCCTTCCTGGACTACAGAGTAAGTTCAAGACCAGCCAGGGCAACTTAGTGATAAAAGGTGAGAAGAGAATTGAGCATATAGCTCAGGGTTGGAGAGCTTGCTCAGCATGTCCACAAACTTGGGTTCAGGCTCCAGTTCTGTAACACATACATACATATATACATACAAACATACATACATACATACATACATACATACATACATACATACATACGTACATACATGCAAACAGTGCAGGAGAGTTAAGAATTCCCCCCAAATGAATGATAGACAAACAACCAAGTGTGGTTTCTTTGTGTTTGCTTGTTTACTGAACTTGTTTGCTTTATTTGTCTATGTCACAGCACATGTGTGGAGGTCAGAGGATAACCTGAGGGAATTGGCTCTCTCCTTCTACCATCAGGGTTCTGGAGATTGAACTCAGGTTGTCTAGATGCTTGTTCATCTCACTAGTCTAAGTCTGACCTTTCAATGGCTCATTTCCCAAATGCAGATACTTATTTGAATTGAAGGAAGATGGTGAGGCCTGCAGGAAGGCTCAGCAGAGAGGAGTGTTTTACCTCTTTCATGACCTGGCTCCTTTGTTGCAGGCATTGGAACATCGATATCTGGTCCTTCGGCTTAGCCGAGCAAGTAAGGTTAAAGTTCACCAATGGAGTAGACAAGGCTTTGGTCACCAGGTGAAATTCAGGTCGCACTGAAGCTCCAGAAAGTATTCTTGCATTTTAAATGAGTTCAGATTTTTCAAACAGCTCTTGAGACTCAAGCTTACATACTGTTTCTACTAACAAATAACTCATTGTATGAACTTGAATTGGTACTTTGATGTTCTTGGTGGGGATATGAACCATGAGTGCCTTAAACAGAGGTCCATGAAGCTGCTGTCCAAATGGGATAGGCCACTGCCCATTATAAAAAATGAAATTGTATTGTAACACAGTCACACTCATTCCTTCACATACTGTATTCAGCTGCTTTTATGCTACAATGGCAATTGAGTAGTCATCACAGACTGTATTATAAACTCTAAAATACTTGGTATCTCTTTACAGAGAAGGTTTTCCAGCCTTGCCTTAGGCTAGTGATTTCCAGCCTCTGGGAATTTCAATTTACATAGAACAAGATTTGCATCCTAACTTCATTTTTGACTAGGTCAAATTGAATGAAATTAATTTTGAGACCCCCTTTTAGTACGTGCAACTACAAATCTATATAGTGCTGGATTGGGGGATTTTATTTTTGAGATTCAAGTGTGGATTGTTGTTTTGGTTTTTGGAGACAGGGTTTCTCTGTGTAGCTTTGGAGCCTTTTCTGTAGCCCAGGCTGGCCTCAAACTCACAGAAATCTGCTGCTTCTGCCTCCTCAGTGCTGGGGTTAAAGCCATGCGCCACCACCACCACCCCCCTCCCAGGCTTGAAAATATTTTTAAAACTCTGCTTGCAGCCAGGCGGTGGTGGCTCACGCCTTTAATCCCGGCACTCGGGAGGCAGAGGCAGGCGGATCTCTGTGAACTCGAGGACAGCCTGATCTAAAGAGCAAGATCCAGGAAAGGCACAAAGCTACACAGAGAAACCTGTCTTGAAAAACAAAAACAAAAAAACAAAAACAAACAAACAAACAAACAAACAAAACCTCTGCCTGCAGGGGACGTGACTCAGTACTTGACCAACATACATGAGTGTCTTAGTTATTTTTCTGTTCCTGTGATGAAACAGCACAACCAGGGCAATTTGCAGAAGAAAGAGTGTATTTCGGGCTTACCGTTTCAGACAGATGGGGGCATCATGGCTGGGAAGTGTGGCACTGGAGCAGTAGCTGAGAGCTTACATCTTAAAACCAGGAGGCAGAGAACACACTGGAAACAGCATGGGCTTTGGAAACCTCAAAGCCCTACCTCACACCCTCCAGTGCAGTGACACACCTCCTCCAACAAGGCCACACCTCCTAATCCTTCACAAACAGTTCCACCAGCTGGGGCCGAGTATTCAAACATAGGCACCTACAAGGGCCATTTTTACTCAGACCTCCACAATGAGAATCCTAGATTCAGGGAGAAAAATCCTACCATCAAATTGAGAGTAAATACCAATAAATAAAATCTACAATATACTAAACATGGTCAGATGTTCATTGTTGTTATTCTGTAAACAAGAGCATAAAACAGTTATGTACATAGTTGCATTGTTATTTGATATTATAAGCAACCAAGAGCTATTTAAAGAATTGACAAATACTGGGGTTGGGGATTTAGCTCAGTGGTAGAGCCCTTGCCTAGCAAGCAAAGGCCCTGGGTTCGGTCCTCAGCTCCAGGGGTTGGGGGGGAGGAGTATTGACAAATATCATATTTTATGTAAGAGATGTGGGCATACCCAAATTTTGGTATGTAAGAGATATTCTTTAACAGACCCCAGCCAATCCTGAGGTAGCAACTGTGTACTCTAAGCAGAATTACTTCCTGTGTGTCTCACCTGGCTGTAGTGAGGGGACTAAAATCCGTGTCTCACTTTTTCTCTTCCTCTTCTCTTTTATTATTTAGAGTTAGAAGGGCTGCTGGGTAAGTTTAGACAGGACTCACAAAGAATAGAAGATTCAGTGCTGATTGGAGCCTCCAATCAGCATGAAGCATGGCTTGTTTTGGATCTGGGTCTGAAGAGCACATCCTCCATCCATGGTGGGTACCCCTTTTCCTAATAGGTACCCCCCTGCTGCTCTCAGCCTTTAGGGTTTTGTATGATACCATTTCAAAGAATATTTTACACATACAAAAATATCAGTTTTTTCCTTTAAATACGGATATAAAAACTCTTATCACTGAAAAGTGAATAAGAAAGCACGTGCTATGAGGCAATCTACAGCAAGCCAACAGCCAACATCAAATTAAATGGAGAGGAAACTCAAAGCAATACCACTAAAATCAGGAACAAGGCAAGGCTGTCCCCTCTCCCCATACTTATTCAATATAGTACTTGAAGTTCTAGCCAGAGCATTAAGACAATATTTTCCATTTTTAATGTGGGGGAAAAACCTTTTTTTTAAAACTAACACCCCTTTAAGAATTCTCAATTGTCAAGCCAGAAGTATCACATGTGCCCCTTAGGGCTTAGGACCTCTTTGGAGATGTGAGACACACAATAAAAATATTTAGTCAGGCGGTGGTGGCACACACATTTAATCCCAGCACTTGGGAGGCAGAGTTAGGTATATCTCTGTGAGTTCAAGGCCAGCCTGGTCTACAGGGCAAGATCCAGGACAGGCACCAGAACTACGTAGAGAAACTTTGTCTCGAAAAACTAAAAAAAAAAAAAATCAGATCTGCTGACGATGACAGTGAAGGGTGAGCCTGGCTGTTGCTGAGTAGCAAGGCTGGACAGAGGACACAGGTGATGCTCAGCCTGGGTGAGGGCAGCTGCAGGTGCCCCAGTGTAGCTGTGAGCTGAGTGTGTGGTAATTGCAACAATTGAAGCCTGAGTAGGTGTTGAGAAGCTAACCTCGGACGGCAACAGCCCGAAGAAGGACTAGAGGAAGGCTGCAACCCAAGAGATTTCTTCACACCCTGCAGTCAGAAAACAGTTCACTTTTTTTTTTTTCCTGAGCTGAGGACCGAACCCAGGGCCCTGTGCTTGCTAAGCAAGCACTCTACTGAGCTAAATCCCCAACCACAACAGTTCAGGTTTTTGTGCATTACTGGCTGCCCATTCCATGAAGTGAGTAAGTTTGTAAGAGAGCTCAGGGTTCCTGCTTAACTTTTTGCTTTTTGATGAACCTGCATCTTTTTGGTTTGTTTGTTTGTTTTGGAAAAGATGGAAGAATCTAATAGGAGAAACTGCAACAATGAACTTCATTTTCCCAGCACAATTTGGGTAGAGGGCCTTGCTACAAGATTATCTGGAAGATAGGGCTGGGATACTGAAAATGGCAGGTAAGTGGGCCTAGGGTGTGTGTATGCACATACACACACATGCACATACACACAACAACAGATTATAGAAGTGCTAAGGATACAAGGTCATACAGCTGGGGCCATGAGGCAGATGGCAAAACCTTTTAAAAAATGTATTTGCCACCAGAGGGAGTCTGGCTCCAGGTCAGTCGCCCTTGGTAATGGGAATAGAAAAGCAGCCCACTGGTGCTTTAGTTTTATTGGTTTTCCCTTTCCTCATCGTTTAGTCATCAATGAGGATGCAATTAACATACATAAATGCATTGCGGAAGAGCCTTTTTCTTTTTTTAATTATTTATTACATATACAGTGTCAGTGTTCTGTCTGCATGTACACCTGCATGCCAGAAGAGGGCACCAGACCTCATTAGCCACCATGTGGGTGCTGGGAATTGAACTGAGGACCTCTGGAACAGCAACCGGTGCTCTTAATCTCTGAGTCATCTCTCCAGCCCCCAGGAAAGCCTTTTTCTCATAACCAAGCTGGGATAGAACCCTAATGTGGGAACTGAATTTCAAAACAAACTGTAAGGATGTATTTACTTTTTGTTTTTTCATTTATTCTTAATATTTAAAATTATTTAAAATGCTAAAATGCTTCCTAATTAAAAACTATTTATCTGATGCTTCTATATATGTCTATGTGTGCATGCAGGCAGATGTGTGTTCACGTGTGGAGGCAGAGGTCAACATCAGGAGGCATCCACATGGCTTTTGGAGGAAAGGTCTCACTGGCCTGGAGTTTGGTGATTAGATGAGGCTAGCTGGCCAGCACGCTATGGATAAATGCAGGGCTCGGATTACAAGCATTTGCCACCAGGTCTGGCTTTTTCAGGTGGATTCTGGGGAATGGAAAGGCGTGGCAAGCATTTTATTGACAGGGTTCTCCATCCAGCCTGATGATTTTCTTTTAAACGAAACATTTATAGTTTATGTGTGTGGTTTTTTTTTGTGTATGTGTATCTGAACACACACACACACACACACACACACACACACACACACACACACACACACGTACATTACATGCATGCAGTGCCCTCAGAGGCCAGAATAGGACATCAAAACAGTTTGGAACTGGAGTTACAGGTGGTTGTGAGCCCCCATGTGGGTGCTGGGAATGGAACCCCAGTCCTCTGTATGCTAATGCTTTTAATTAGTTAATTAAAAAATAGTAAGTTGTCTTGAATTAGGAACACATGTACAAAATGTCACAGAATGAACACTTTAAAGTTTAGAACTTAAAAAGTGAAAGAAATGGGATTTTGCCAACTTAGAATTCTGACTGAGGAGGGACATACCCAAGAGAGGAATTAAATATTCAGAATTACATCAAGGGTGCATTGTGTTTTACTAAACTACAAAGGAGACATGGGTCTTGGGAAAATTTAAACCAAACGAAACAAGCTCATGAGATCACAGGACTTGTGAGAGGTGGTAAAGGGACTCTGAAACCAGCAAGGAAGACTTTCTTATGAAGAGCCGACAGGACCCCTGTTTAGTCAGTGGGAATTTATTGTTGATTCAGCTGATGTGCAGGCTAACCCCTCACTGGCTTCCTGGCCCATTGTGAACAGCATTGTCAGGGAGTCGCACACCCATGCTGTGTAACAGGTTGGAAGCAGGCCCTGCCAGCCCAGCTTGGGAGCTGTAGGATTCCAGGATATTTGAAACCAGGTTCAGGTCTACATCCACCGTTTCGACAATGCAATCTCCTGCACCTGAGTCTTCCTTATCTGAACTGTCATTTGCAGTCTGGGAAGGAGTTTCCTTCTTCTAGAGAGAGGAAGAGAGGTAAGGTAAAACATGAGATAGCAGCCCTTCAGGTTGGATGTTGGTTACAGTAAAATGCAATAACTTAGCAATAATATATACACTTGAATTCCAAATTAAAAATGAAATTTCAAATCCTTGGTGACATAAAGTGAAAATGAGCTCTCATAATGTGATTTGATGCATATATTAACACTTGGTTCCATTAGGTGTGGTGGTGGCACAAGCCTGTAATACCAGCACTTGAGAGGTGGAAGCCAGAGGATCAGAAGTTCAAGGTCATCCTCAGCTACACAGGGAGCTTGAAGACAATCTGGACTAGAGATCCCATCTTAAAAGAAGCTTGGTTCTAAAGAATAAAACACATTTCTGTCTCAAGAGTTCCTACAAATTGAACACGTCTGTCCCTGCTTTGAAATAATGCCAAAGAGATAGCTAGCATTAAAGATGTACACTCAGAGCCTGCATTAGTATCTATACATTCATAAAAGACAAAAATCTAAGTTTTTGCTGGGCGGTGGTGGCACACACCTATAATCCCAGCACTCGGGAGGCAGAGGCATGTGGATCTCTGTGAGTTCGAGGCCAGCCTGGTCTACAAAGCGAGTTCCAGGACAGGCTCCAAAGCTACAGAGAAACTGTCTTGAAAAACCAAAAAAAAAAAAAAAAAAAAAAAACAAAAAAACCTAAGTTTTCTCCCAAATGGAAAAGTTAGATTTCCTTTGTTCCCTGACCAGTCTTTTAAGTGGCATCTAACTACAAAGGATCCAGTTTGTTACTTGGGCCTCCTATTTCACAGGCTGGGGGAAAAGATTTGAAAAACTGCATCTTGACCTATAGACCTTTATATCTGTGTTACACGAACTGCAGTCCACAGACTAACAGTCTGAATCTCTCAGGACTTCCCCAGACAGAAATTTTCAGCTTAATAATGGCCGTTATTGCCTGGTATGGTGGTGTATGTCTTTAAACTGATCTCTGTGATTTCAAGACCAGCCTGGTCTACAGAGTGAGTTCTAGGACAGCCAGGGCTGGAACAGTGAAACCCTGTCTCAAAACCAAACCAACAAAGGCCCTTATTATAACAAGGTCCTTGGGTGATATTTATTCACAATTAAATCTAATAAATAATTTCTATTAGGTTGAAAGCAATTATAGTTTTAAATGTGGTTTAGATGCTACAAACACCTGTTACTGGCTCTAAGGGAGTCAATGCCCTGTTCTCACTTCAGCCCATGTACGGTAATCACAGTGATATGCACTTGCATACACATACATTCACAATATAAATCTTAAGAAATGAAATGAAGATGTCTTAGAGATTAGGAGCACTTGCTGATCTAGAGGACCCAGGTTTGATTCCCAGGACCCACATGGCAGCTCACAACTGTATGTAATTCCAATCCCATCTGTAACTTCAGTCCCAGAAGATCTGGTGCCCTCTTCTGGCCTCCAAAGCATTGAGCATGCACACAGTGCACAGACACACATGCACGGAAAACACCCATACATATGTTTTAGGTGAGATATATTTTTTATGTGTAAGAATGCTTTGCGGGGCTGGAAAGATGGCTCAGTGGTTAAGAGCACTGACTGCTCTTCCAGAGGTCCTGAGTTCAATTCCCAGCACCCACATGGTGGCTCACAACCATCTGTAATGAGATCTGGTGCCCTATTCTGCTCTGCAGGGACACATGCAGGCAGAATACTGTATACATAATAAATTGAAAAAAAAAAGAATGCTTTGCTTACATGTATATATATACACCAAGTGCATGGCTGATGCCCTTAGAGGTCAGAAGATGGCATCAAATCTCCTAGAACTGGAGTTATGATTGTGTGCCACCCTACTGAACCCAAGTCCTCTGTAAGAGCAGCAAGTTCTCTAAATGGCTGAGCCATCTCTCTAGTACCCTAAGCCCTTTAAGAATATAATTATAGCTGGGCAGTGGTGGCACATGCCTTTAATCCTAGCACTCTGGATTCAGAGGCAGGTGGATCTCTATGAGTTCGAGGCCAGCCTGCTTTACAAAGTGAGTTCCAGGGCAGTCAGAACTACACAGAGAAACCCTTTCTCCAAAAACTCAAAAAATAAATAAAATACGTGTGTGTGTGTGTGTGTGTGTGTGTGTGTGTGTGTGTATAAAACCATAACCAGGCATGGTGGTCCATGCCTGCAGTCTCAGTTACTCAGAGGCTGAGGCAGGGGGAATCACTTGAGTATAGGAGTTTAAAAACACTTAGAGCAACACCCTGACATGAAGGAAAGGAAGGGAGTGGGACACAGAAGGTGAAGAAGAAGAAGCAGTCATGAAGTCTGTATTTAGAAAATGAAGTTTATAGTTTGTATTGGGTAGCCATCCCAGCATTGGCCTGGAAGTTCCAACCCCCACTGAGGCTTCAGTAATGGTGACGCCCACAAGGCTGGGCTGAGGGAGGAAGCTGAAGACCCAGAATCAAGAGGAGAGGTCTCGATTGGTGCTGGGACCCTGGGCGCTGGAGGTAGACGGAGCAGAGTTCTTCAGAGAACACCGCCAGACTGCACTATACCTTTGCCAGACACTACAACCTGTCCCTTCATTTGTAAGTTACCCCACAAAATAAACCTCCCTTTTAACTACGTGGAGTGGCCTTAATAATTTCACCAATAATAGTCTGCCTTTTCCTTTTAGTGGGGAAAACTCAACCAAAGGCGTTGTGCAGGTCAGATATCTGCTCTACCACTGAACTACACTCTCAGCAGCTGCCCCTCTGTTACAGTCCCCATGGGCCTCAAACTCTTGGGATTAAGTGATCTTCCTTTCTCAGCCTCTTCAGTAGCTGTGGGTTACAGGAACATGTCATTGTACCTGGTCCCTAGAACCTCTCATTATACCAATGTTAGGGGGAAGCTAGTGTGCTTCGGGTTGGGAGTATAGCTTAGTGATGGACTGTGTTCTTAGCATGTACCCCAGGCCCTGGGGTAAATTCTTAACATCAATCAGCCAGAAATAAAATTAGCACTCATTCATTTCAAACCTCACAAATCAAAAGAAAAGAAAGGAAAACTCAGATGAAATATGACTGTCACTCTCCTACACATGGTGAAGGAGGTTAAAAACTTACTGCTTGCTTCCGGGTACTGAAGCTTTTGCCCATGCTGGTGTATGCCAGCTCCTGGTTCATCTGGGCCATGTAGGACTCCTTTCAGAGACTCAGAGTCCTGAGTTTCAAAGCCCGAGTCATCATCACTGTCTAAACATTCGAAATCATCTTCATCTAGATCATCAGAGTCTGACTCTTGAGGTTTTGTTCCTGTATTGACTGAGACACAGAAGGAAGTACTGTTTATACATCTCAAAAAGCTTGGAATGCTCCACAAGGACCAAATGAGTTAACCCAGCTACTTTGTAAAAATCCTTTCCCAAAACTATGATTCAGGGAGGCATTTGTAGGACCAGAAACAGGCTGAGCCAAGAGATTCAACTTCATCTTTGTAAAGTGAATTTGTTTAAAAAATTTTTTTAAACAGGTGAAGCCGGGTGGTGGTGGCACACGCCTTTAATCCCAGCAATTGGGAGGCAGAGGCAGGCGGATCTCTGTGAATTGGAGGCCAGCCTGGTCTACAGAGAGATCCAGAATAGCCAGGCTGTTACACAGAGAAACCTTGTCTTGAAAAAACAAAACAAAACAAAATGAATGAATGAATGAATGAGTGAGTGAGTGAGTGAATGAGTGAGATGAAAACACTGGGCTGTTGAGATGGTTCCCAAGGATGGGTGCCTGTTGTACAACCTGATGATCTGTGTTAGATGCCCTAAGGGGAAGAAGAAAACTACACCACAAAGTTGTCCTGTCTCACCTTTACACTCATGCTGTACACATGCCACCCACCCACACACACACAATGCACACACACAGACATACACACACATAGTAATAATAAATACCTTTTAATTTATAAACTGAGCTCAGTGGTACAGAACTTGCCTAGCATGTATGAAACCCTGGGTTTGATCTCCAGCACCATAAAAAAATACAGACAAAAAATGGGGGCTGGAGAGATGGCTCAGAGTTTAAGAGCACTGTCGTTTTGCTGAGAACTTAGGTTTGGTTCTCAGCACCCACAGGGCAGCTTATATGCAGCTGGAACTCCAGTTCCAGGCTATCCAACATTTTGGCCTCCTCAGGAACCAGGCACATACATGATCCACATAAATACACACAGGCAAAAATACTCATATATAAAAGAAATCTTTTTAAATTACAGGTACAAATTTCTAAAAATTTAAAATGAGAAAATGACATAAATATGCATTGATGTCAACAGTCAGCTACAGAGACACTGTTTCCTAGCTCACTGCCTTCTCTGAGACATCTTTAACAGCTGGATGGTATCCAGATGTCAGATGTAATGGATATAGCTCTGTGCACAGGCATATGTAAATATGGAGATTTCTTTCAGTAAAAGACTTATTTTTATTTGTGTGTGTACATAAATATGCCTATGTATGTGCAGGAACCTACTTGGAGTAGAAGAGTGCATCAGATCCCCTAGAGCTAAAGTTTTAGGAGGTTGTGAGCTGCCTGACATGGGTGCTCAGAACCAAATGCCAGTCCCTTGAAAGATCAACAAGCCAGGCCCATGGTTTTCTCTCTTTTTTGTTTTGTTTGTTTTTCAAGACAGGGTTTCTCTGTGCAACAGCCCTAGCTGTCCTGGAACTCACTCTGTAGACCAGGCTAGCCTTGAACTCACAGAGATCTGCCTGGCTCTGCTTCCCGAGTGCTGAGATTAAAGGCATGCACGACCACTGCCCAGCTTATGGTTTTCTTTCTTAACCTAGATGTGTTCACAGTGAACTATGGTCTGCTTCTCTACATACTATGTCTCATAGGCCTTCTTGCAAAACACAGTAAATCTTTGAAATAGTTAACTCTTCCTAGTAAACAAGCAAATGAAAAACAAAAGCATGATTTTTTTCTCACCTTACTGAAAATAATCAATCAGCTGTTTTAAAGGGTTGGAGAAATGAACACCATCAACTCTGGGGAGAAGTAAGTCTAAGTTGTCTTTTCACAGGACATTTTGAGAATCTAGGAAGCCCATTATTTTTGACTTAGCGATTTCACTTCAAGGATTATTTATTCTATGAAAGAGATAAATGGTCACTGATGGTCATTTTAGTGCTTTTTTTTTGGTAGCACCAAAATTCTATTGACCACCAAGAGAGAAATGGGTAAACAAATCACTGTATTATGAGTTTGCAAACCACTATAAAGTATGAAGTCATCTGTGTGTTTTGTCTCAGAACAACTGACTAACAAAGTAACAGTGCTAGGTGGGGCCTTTGAAACCCACTGCTTTTTCTGGCTCACTTCAGTAGCTACAAAGGCTACCTGAAATCTGACCTCAGATAAAGAGGATGCACTCTATGCAGCACCAAAAGAGGACACCGAGCAGCACAAGGAACTTGCTCAAAAATAAAAGCAGCCATTACACACATACAAGAAAAAAGAAGGGAGAGAGAAAAGCAACATTAAAACACACCAGTGTGGTGGCATGTGGCTATAGTCACATCTGCTCAGAAGGCTGAGACAGAGAGGTAACTTAAGCCCAGGAGTTGAGACCAGAGCAACACAGGAGGACTCCATCTTGAACAAAACAAAACAGAAGAAAACCAAAGTGGACATGGGACTTGCTGCTGATGACGACTTTGACACTGGGTATGACTTTGACACTGGGTATAACTGGCATTTCTGCGTAGCTACCTTGGCAGCTCTGCCCCCTTGTGGGTTGAGACTTTGGAGATGAAGGCCTTCATGCTGTCTGAGACCTGTGCTATGTCATAGTTCTGCTCCTCCCCTTTCTGGGAAACAGGCTGTGAGTCCTTTCTGCCTGAGGCGTCTTGCAACAGCTGGTTCAGCTGGTCTGGTGAGAGGACTAACCACTGGTCATCTGAAAGAGAGCAGGGGAGCCATGCCCCAGGAGAGGCCCTCCTTCCTTACCTTCCTGCTCTGCTCCTGGCCCATCACTCACCATCCTCAGGAGGAAGATGAGCTCCTTCTTTCTTCAGCTCCTCGACATCAAACGGCATTGTCTGCAACACGGTTAAGATCTCCTCCCCTGGGCTCATAGCGAGTGAACTAGCAAGACCAAAAGACACGAGCGTTTCTTCGTGGTGGTGATGTCACTTACTATCTACACTGATGGCACCATCTCAACTATTTAGATGAAGCAAATCCAATACACAGCTGGAGACTTATAAAAATCACAGGAGTAATAAATTATCCCTACCCCATGGTATGCAGATACTACTGGGCAAGAAAAAGTCATAGTAAATGGCAAAACACATGTGTGTGTGGCAGTGTGTGTCTGTGATCCCAGCACTTGAAAGGTTGAAGCAAGAGGATCAGGAGTTCAAAAACAGTCTCAGCTATACAGAAGGTTTGAGGCTAGCATGGAATAAAAAGATACTGAGAATCAATCAACCAAACAAAACCCTAAAACCAACTTTTGTAAAATGGCAAATACAGTCGTTTAAGAACAGCAAATACTAAAGAGATATGGAAGAAGCAGTTAATTACTTTTATTAAGGTATGAACAAGTTTTTTTTTTTTAAGGAAAAGATAGGGCCTGAACCATGGCTCATTGGGTAAAGACACCTGCTACCAAATCCAATGACCCGAGTATGACCCTCAGGACTTGCAAGTTGACTTTATTTTCCACAAGTATGCTGTGGTACACGTGCACCCAGAATACTCACAGTTCAGTGTATTTTTTAAGTGCAATCATCAAGTATATATGAAGTAATACACATTTTACTTAGACTTAACCATTCTACAGTGGATATACACTTTAAAACACCACATTGAGCTAGGTGATGGTGGCACATACCTTTAATCCCACCACTCAGGAAGCAGAGCCAGGCAGATCTGTGAGTTTGAGGCCAGCCTGGTCTACAGAGCAAGTTCCAGGACAGCTAAGGCTACACAAAGAAACCCTGTCTTGGAAAAATAAAACAAACAAACAAACAAAAAACCAACTACATTGTACATAAAACACATGTGCAATTTTCTCTGTCACTTAAAAAAACTGAAAGAAAATGTACTGCAATTCATTTATCCTTTTTTTGGATGGAATACTTAGGGTACCTGTACATTTTCATTATTATAGTCTCCAATAAATTTTAAGAGATGGGAGACTGGCATTATCAGAGGTATATTTGCCTGGCTCTAATGGCTGACATGGAAGAAAAGAGTTACTAGAGGTTGGGAACCCAGTGTAGGTGTGGACACGACTGAAGAGATAAGGATGTGGATGAACAGACTAGACCAAGAACAGTGAGGATGTGCTGTTGTTGCTGCTGCTGCTGCTGCTGCTGGTGCTGCTGCTGCTGCTGCTGCTTCGTAGCTCCTGCTTGGGAGGTAGAGAGAGGAGATCAGAAGTTCAAGCTTGATCTCAGCTGCACAGCAAATTCAAGGCTAGCCTGGGCAATACAAGACCCTGTCTCAAATCTAAGAACAACAACAAAAAAAGCTCCAAGGATGGGGCTGGAGAGATGGCTCCGCAGTTAAGAGGACTGACAGCTGTTCCAGAGGTCCTGAGTTCAATTCCCAGCAACCACATGGTGGCTCACAACCATTTGTAATGAGATCTGGTGCCCTCTTCTGCAGGCAAAACCTGCAGAACAAACACTGTATACATAATAAATACATAAAAATCTTAAGAACTCTAAGGACTGGAGAAACGGCTCAGTGGTTAAGAGCACTTAACTCTTGCCGAGCATTCAGAAGAAGAGGTCTAAGCTTTGGGATTCAAGAACAGGTCAGGAAGGAGATAGGAGTTTGGCTATAATAGTTTAAAAGGTCACTCATGGTGGCTCATGTTCTTAATTCCAGAACCTGGGAGGAGGAGGCAAGAGGAATAAGAATTTAAGACAAGCTGGGCCACATAGTGAGACTCTGATTCAAATATCAAAAGACCAAAGCAAACCAAACCAACATGAAACTGATGAAAAATGACCAGTGTGAGAAATGGAGTCTCTTTTGTTATTTTGTTTCTTGAGTCAAGGTCTCTACTGGCCAGGTTGGCCTCAAACTCATAGTGCTCTCCTGCTTCAGCCTCCTGAGTGCTGGGACCACATCCACGAGCCACCGCCCTCTCGAACATTAGAGGGTTAAGCAGCTCGTGTATTTTCCTCAGCAGCAGAAACAGTTGTGTGCCTTATGGTACATTCATTTCCTTAAATATTGTGTTATAAAGAACTGTGGGGACTGGAGAGGTGGCTCAGAGGTTAAGAGCACTGGTTGTTCATCCAGAGGAATGGCTTTGATTCCCAGCACCTAATGGCGGCAACTGTTCTCAACCCAGCTCCAGGGGCTCCAACACCATTTTCTGGCTTCCTTAGGTACCAGGCATGTATGTGGTACAGACACACAAGCAAAACACTCATATACATACAAATCACTCATACACATACAATTCTTTTAAGAAAGAATTGTACTCATAGAAAAATGAATAAGTAAAATTATACAGAAATAAGAATATCTACAATATAGATACAAACAATAAAAATATCTAGAAACCAATAAATCAAAATAGTAACAGTCAACTTTGGTATAAATATTTTTTTCTTCTCATATCATTCTCTACTTATACTAAAATATTTACGTTATTTTCATAGCAACAACAAGAATCTTACTTATGGAAGGTGAGATGCCCATGCTAGCCTGATGAACTGAGTTTAATCCCCCATGGCATGCTCATGTCTGTATCCATACACATATTACACATACATACAGCCATGATACTTTTATAAACTACATTAGTTAAAAAGAACTATCCGACCAGCAGCCTGCCTTCCTCTGTGGTGGGTCCTAGTTATAACTCACCTTTCTGGCTGGTGGATGGAGAGCTGGAAGTAGTTCTTCGCCATTTCTAGTCTTTCCTGGTACTGAGCAGAGCCTTCCATCAGTCCCTTGAAAACACAACACCGGTCATTAGAACAGCACTTATACAGTGTGAGTGCTTCACCATTAGAACAGCACTGATACAGTGTGAGCACTCCACCATTAGAACAGCACTTATACAGTGTGAGCGCTCCACCATTAGAACAGCACTTATACAGTGTGAGCGCTCCACCATTAGAACAGCACTTGAAAGACCCCCCGGCACCCCTATAGTAATGCTATGTTTGCAAGGCTTATAAGGGAACAAAAGACAGTTCCAGGAAATAGAATGGCCCCACCGCAGCCCAGATAGCCGATAAGAAATGTTGCTCAACCCTATGATTAATACTGATTGTTCTCAGCCAGACCATCATCAATGCCCTGTTGTGCAAACCCCCTAAGAGTCATTAGAAATTCCCCAGCTTGTGAGGCACGTAGGGGAACAAAGGAATTCAGCTAGAAGGCAAAAGCGTAGAGATAAGCAGGATGTCAGGGGCAGACTGCCTGGCGTCAGTGCGGGAGGGCCAGAGCAGCTGGAATTCTAGATAGGGGTTGAGTCAACACACATATCTGGTTACCAAGGGAAAAACCCACACACTGCCCTGAGCCTGAATTCACGCCCCATTTGATTTATGCTCATATATTCGTGCCTTGTGTAAATTATCCAATTAGAACCCTTTGACTATTCGCGCCTCACTTTGAATTGTCCAATCAGAGCTTTGTCCAATTAGAACCCTTTGACTATTCGCGCCTCACTTTGAATTGTCCAATCAGAGCTTTGTCCAATTAGAACCCTTTGACTATTCGCGCCTCACTTTGAATTGTCCAATCAGAGCTTTGTCCAATTAGAACCCTTTGACTATTCGCGCCTCACTTTGAATTGTCCAATCAGAGCTTTGTCCAATTAGAACCCTTTGACTATTCGCGCCTCACTTGAATTGTCCAATCAGAGCTTTGTAACCATTCGCGCCTTGTTTAAATTATCCAATCAGAACCCTTTGACTAATGCTTTCCCGCGCTTCTTGCTATAAAAACCCATCTCACCAACCCAGAGCGCGCAAGTTTTCCGAGAGACTTGGTTGCCCCAGGTACCTGTGTTTAAATAAACCTCGTGCTGTTGCATCTGATCCGTGGTCGCTGCGTGCTCCTTGAGCTGGGGGTCTCTCCTGAGGGGAGACCTCTCCGGGGGTCTTTCACACTTATACAGTGTGAGCGCTCCACCATTAGAATAGCACTGATACAGTGTGAGCGCTCCACCATTAGAACAGCACTGATACAGTGTGAGCGCTCCACCATTAGAACAGCACTGATACAGTGTGAGTGCTCCACCATTAGAACAGCACTGATACAGTGTGAGCACTCCACCATTAGAACAGCACTGATACAGTGTGAGCGCTCCACCATTAGAACAGCACTGATACAGTGTGAGTGCTCCACCATTAGAACAGCACTGATACAGTGTGAGTACTTCACCATTAGAACAGCACTTATCCGGTGTGAGTGCTCCACCACTGGGTTACATGTCCAGCCTCATTTTATTATTATTTTGAAGCTAGGTCTTGTAAATGACTCAACTGGCCTTGAAATGCTACACAGCCCAATAGCCCTTGAACTTAGAATTTCCTGAGTCTCCAGGGAGCTGGGATTCCATGTGTGTACCACCACACCCTCAAATTATTTTCAGGCAAGGGTCCATCAATGACAATGTTAGCAGTGATGTATAGGAGCCTTCACCTTAAATTATCTTTATTACCATGCTCGTTTATTTACGACTTCTACCTCGCTTTATTTCTCTGTGACGAGGCTGGCCTGGAAGCTTCCTGGCCAACCAGTATAGTCAGCTGGTAAGCTTGACATTCACTGAACATGAATAACACACACACACACACACACACACACACACACACACACACACACACACAGAAGAAGCAAGCACCATGAGTCCCACCTTAAAGTAATTGTTCCTCTTCAGACTTTCAAGGAAGCTGGCCCAGAGGGGTGAAGCAGTCATAGGGGGTTTCCTGGAGTCAGAGAGATGTGGGCTACATCTGGAGCACAAAATCTCAAATCCATGAGCCTAGATGACATAGACAGAATTTTTGTTATGTTGTTCTTGTATTTTCTTTTTCTATCATCTTAATTTCTTCCCATTTAGACCCAATCAAGAACTAGATGACTGGACACAATGGCATGTGAATACTTAGAACACTTTTTTGTTTTTGTGGGTTTTTTTTCTCCTAGAGAGGTTCTCACTATGTAGCTCTGGCTGTCCTGGAACTCAGTATGTGGACAGGCTGGCCTCAAACTCAAAGACCCACTTGCCTCTGCCTCCCAAGTGCTGGGATCAAGGTGTGCACCACCACACCCAGTTCAATTTTTATTTCTATCAGCATGTTATTCCTTTATATATTCTTATAAATTCTTACCAATTCAGTATATGTTCTCATACTTCTTTATACTTGCCAATCTAATAGTGAAAAACTATTTTGTGGCTTTATATTAAATTTTAAGAACAGAGGTCAAAGTTTTTTCTTTCTTTTTCTTTTTTCTTTCTCTTTCTGGAGCTGAGGATCAAACCCAGGGCCTTGCACTTGCTAGGCAAGTGCTCTACCACTGAGCTAAATCCCCAACCCTAAAGTTTTTTCATTTTTAAATTAAAATTATTTGCACTTCCTTCTCTGTGAACTATCTGTTCAACTTCTGGACATTTAAAATTAATTAGTTAGTATTCTTTTCTATAGGGACATCTAATCCTTCTCCAGATTTTCTGGTATCTTTTGAGTTCATGGCATTTTTCTTTTCCATGCAGAATTTCTCTTCTTCCACTTACTGTTGTGTTGTTGTTTGAGACAGTTTTGCTGTTTGTCATCCAGGCTGCATTCTGGCTCCTGGATTCTAAATGGGACCACAGATGTACACTGCACATGTCAGTCAGATGTATTGAGTGACTTAAGCATCCTGAGAGACACACACACACGCTTTATTTGACACAAGGACGTTCCCTCCCAAGCCTAATTATCAAGGATCAGCAACAGGGATTCACTGGGAGCTGCAGAGCACACTGGGTAATAAACACATACTTCTGCAGAATGGTGTGGAATGGCCACTGTAGTCCCAGCTTGCTTCTCTGGTTGATGAGCCGGCCTGGGCATAGATGGGTGGGGAGATGCTGGTCTCCCAGGACAAAACTACTCGATTCTAGGGAAGCCTCCATCTCAGGATGGGGTTCAGGTTGAGGTGTCCCTCTTGTCCTGGACACTGCATGATCAATAGGTGGCCCAAGCGCTCATCCACTCACTAATAGCTGATCCACAAGGAACAGAACTCACAAATGATCCTAAAGCTGGGGAGAGATGATGGCTGACCAAAGAACCGTTTTTATTTTAGGTTTGTATCCTATCTCCTCTTACTAAACTCTGTGGCTTCAGAACAGGAATCACAAGTTTTGCCCTCTTTCTTCCCCTACAGCACTCACTGAATTTATGCCCGTGGTCAGTGCCCAGTGAACCAGGCACCCCAGGCAGCACTGCCTTCGCCCACAGGCAATCCCCTTCACCCGCTCATTTCAAAACAGGAACACAGCAGGCCAGCTGTGGTACATGAACTTTTTATTCTTCATAAAGTGCTCACAACATGAAGAACAAGCTCTTTATAGACAGGAGTTTCGACTAGGAAGACCAACGGCAGAGCAGAACTGTGCCTCCTCACTGTCTGCCAGCCACACTCTGCAATGGTGGTATGGAGCAGACACAGCAAAACCCTGGCTTCAGCTCAGAACCTCTCCTAAGACACCCCTGCCCTGGCCACACAGGAAGACCAAACAGCAGGGACAGGCGAAAGATGAGGGACAGGGCTGGAACCAAATGATCTCAGAGGCATGCCTAGCAGAGGGACTCTCCAATGCCCAATGACCCCCTGCCATGTGCTCAAAAACCTGGAAACTGGTGGCTACTTTCTTCATTTCCGAGTTGACCTCGAGTTGGTAACTGCACTGCGGGGGCCCTTGTCTACTCTATGCTAGCAGAAGACTGACCTCCACAGAGCATACCTCCTGAGGTGTTCTGAGTGAACTCATGACCCTGCCATCAAGAAACAGTTGTTGCCTTTCCACCCTGCCCGAAGCATCTTTTTTCAGCAGCTCACCTCCTTCACACATACTTTTTGCTAATGCATAGTCACCAAGGACCCCTGCAGATGCCATGGGGAGACCTGCTTTATTCACAAGCAAATAAGAAGCTGGACCACAGGGTAAATACTTGGCTTCAAAATGCACTTCAGCCAAGCCAGGAAAGACAGAAGGGGTTGGTGAGCAAGAGGGAGGTTGCATGGCACTTACAGAACAGCTGGAGAGCCACAAGGCATTTCCTAAGTACAGGTGTCTAAGACAGAGTGTAGCCTCCCATTTCCCAGACACTCCCTCTGGTCCAGCACAGCTGGGACTTAAGGCCAGACACAATAAGATGCAGGGTAGCCCCAGGCTTACTGTGCACTAGATTTTTATCCCCGGATTCTCTGAATGGGGGTCAAGGAAGGAGCAGGAGGTGGGAAGAAGACTTGGGAGGTGGCAGCAGGTTGGCCAGAGCCTTAGCTGAGGTACTTCTTAGGGAAGGAAAAAGCCTGGTCCACATTCCCCTTTCAGGACCTTAACAGCCATTTTCATGTGCTCAATAGGAGGGTGGGGACACCATAGCCAGAGTGGTCTACTTCCAGAGGCTCTTGTCCTCACCCACAAAAGGCACATTTTAATTGGTTTCCAAAAGTTCTGACCCCACAGCAGCACAGTTTTGGCATCTGGACAAGTGGTAACAACAGACATGGAGGCCTGATCCCCATAACATGAGCAGCCCAAAGCCCCAACCTGGAGGGTCTCATGTTAGGGAGGTAGGGAGGACCTCAGGAGCAAGGAGTCATCCTCCCTGCACCCAGCCCCACCACCCATCACCACTGTGACATGGAGTGGGAGGGTCTGAAGAACAGCAGGGAGCAGCTGAAGAACACAAAGACACACACACACACACACACACACACACACACACACACAAACACATACACACCACCACCACCACCACCACCACCACCACCACTACCCTGTACACATGCTCCACACACAGCCCCAGACAGAAAGAGAAACAAGACTAAAACACACAGGCTCCCTACTCTTAAGGTACAGGCACAAGGTTGGAGTGTAGGAGCCCTGGTTGTCTACAGCGCATAGACTAGCAAGCAGCTTGTTCCCCATCCCAGTCCCAGTCAATACCAGGAGTACTTCCAGGTGCTGGAGGGAAATGGGAGATTAGGATCAGCCAAGAAGAAACAACCGACCAACCCCATGGGGTGATTTAAATCTGTGCTGGTGCAGTGTTGCCCTAGATACCACAGCTCACCCCAGAACCAACAGCTTACTCCTGCTCCATCTTGACAGCTGACATCCTTGTTCCAATTCTCTGGGGGGCCCCAAAGCTACTAGTGTGGAATGGGCAGGTAGAAAAGACCCAGGGCTCTAGTGGGAGTTCAAATGGGCCCCTTCCAGCAACCCTAGCAGAGGTAGGATGGGGAGGGGAGCAGAGAGTGACCATGAGAGCAGGTTGTGCTACACTGGCCCTCACCAACCCTCCAGGGATGGAGGGAAGGGTTACTTGGCGGGGGCAGGAGAGATCTGCAGCAGTGTGGGCAAGGTCTCCATGATCCTCACTAGCAGCCGGTTGATGTAGCTCTCCAGCTCCTGGACATGCTCGACTCTCTGGCTCAGCTCACACTCATGCTGTAGGAGCAGGTCAATGAGCTCATCATGAATCAGGTGATAGTACTTGGCTGACTGGTCCAGCACAGAAGATTCCCATGGCCAGACAAGATGGAACTAAGGGAGGGCCAGACTTTCCACCAGCTAGCCCACCAAAACCTGTTTCTCCACTGTAGAACCCCAAGCTCTGCAACAGCCCATCTCTAAAGCCAAAGATGGATATGCTTCCCACTTCAGAGCTGTGGCATGGGAACTGCCAGATGCCTGCTCTGCCCTTTGCACGTCACTCAGCTGTTCTCTCGGGTGCCTCCTAACACCTTGCTGGGCCTCACCTTCAGCCTCTTGGTGTCCACAGTTGGGCCAAGCTGAGATGCTGGAACCACAGACTGGATGCTGCCAGATGTGACAGTTTTGAGCTTCTTCTGTCCCCTGCTCAGGGCTGAGCTCAGGCTGGTGCGGGGCTGTTTCCTGTCGGGGCTAGCATCCACAGGGGCAGCACTGAGGGGCTTCACAGGATGGGAACTGCAAAGAGGGAAGGGTGGCACAAGGGTGGAGTCACTGTCTCTGCATGGCCACCTGACCTGCTGAATAGCTGATGTCCCCAGGGTACAGCATCCTGCACACCTCAGCCCATCAGCTTCAATCCAGCACGGACAACTGGCCTACAAACTCCTGTACCTATACCAGATTTTGCCAGCCATTTCCTCATCTTCTCTACTTTCTCAGTTTCCCAGCAGTCAAGACTATGAGTACGAGAATGTTAGGGTTAAACAGGTGGTGCTTCCTTGTCAGAAGGCAGCGGAGCAATGGGTCCAGCTTCTGTTGGCCTAGGCTCACCCTGGGACCTGCCCAAGATCTAAGGGAGCTAATCCCCAACTAAAGATGTCTTGAAGATAAAAAGCAGAAGGAGTCCCAACATTCATAGCTCCTTAAGCTTCTAGATGATTCTTCTGCACAGATGGATAGATAATCACGCAACATCCAGGCTAGACCCAAAGCCTGGGAACCCTCGCAGACCACTGAGTTTCTGATTTAGTAGCCATGGTAGTTTTCATCCCTCACAAATCCCCAAGTGCTACCACTGACCTGAGGATCACCACACTAAAACCTGATGGCCAAAACACACGGTGGTAGGAAACCTGTGGCCCAAGGGTCTAGCAGCTGCCTAGAACATACAAAGCCCTGGGTTCCGTCTCCAACACCACAATAAGTGAATATAAGAACAAAACCTCAAAACTTCACATTCTGCCCCTCATGGTCTGCTAGCTCGTCTTGAGGTTTTTCACTTCATTACCCTAGCCCCACCCCTGTCTCCTGCCTGTTCCTGTCCACCTAGTGATCTTGGCACCAGTTCCTATCTCTGCCAGATGGGTCCACCTACAGTTTGCTGTCTAGCTACCTCCTGGTCTATGGGACTCATAAAATGCCACATCCTCTGGGATACTTTCCCTGGCTGCCCTATTCAATATGTTCCCTCCTCCTTTTCTTTCCCAATATTCTTTTCCTCACCAACGTTTTTATTTCCTTTATAGCATTTTTTACATTTGGCAATTATTTTACAAGGCTGTCCACACAGAATGCATTTGCTTTCAAGGCTTCTGAAGGCAGGGCCTTCATCTCTGTCACTACATGATAAGCCATAAATGGCTTCAGAATGAAGGTGATAATAGAGACCCCGAGTAGAAGATGTGGCATTAGACACAAGGGCTTATGCATTGTTATCTTTTCCCATTGTGTCTCTAATATACATGAGGACCTGGAAAAGATAGGTGGTGGTATCTTCAACAGAGACCAAGAAAGGCAAAGGAACTCAGCTGAGGCCACACTTCTAGAGAGACAGAGTTGGTCATGAAACACAGAGAAAGAGAGAAGCAAAACAAAACTATGAGAACTCTTCCCATGGGTATTTTAAACTACATTCTTAACCAAGACAGAAAGTAAAGCATGATCCTGATTAGTCTTAACGCTAAAAACCTGGAGTCAGATATGGAGGATGAAAGCTGAAAGATCAGAGAAGCAGAGCAGCAGCCACTAGAAACTTCTTACCTCTACAAAATCTCAGCCTGAATTGGAGAGATCCTATCTCTACAAATCCTTAGACCGAATGGGGGTGATGCTGTCTTTATGAATCCTCAGACTGAATGGGGCGTGAAATCCTGTCTCCATCCACCTTACATTCCTGTCTCCACTTCCCTAGTGCTGGGATCAAAGGTGTGAGCCACCACTTCCTGGCTCTGTTTCTCTTTTAGACTGTTCCAATCTCCTGTATCCCAGGGTTGCTTTGAACTCTGATCTTCCTGCTTTCTCCTCCCAAGTTCTGGGATTAAAGGTGTGTGCCACCACTGCCTGACCTCTATGGTTTAACAAGTGGTTAGCTTGGCACTCTGATCTCCAAGCAAGCTTTATTTGTCAGAACACAAACAAAATGTCATACAACAGTATGAGAACTTTTCCCATGGAGATTTTAAACCCCATATTCTTAACCAAAACATAAATATCAAATGTAGCTGAAGTAAAAAACCTCTTGCCTTGCTCTCAAGTTCAGTGATTCTCCACAGAATCACTTCAGAAGATAATGATGATGGGCAGCTGGACACTTAGTATTTTTAAAAAGCTTGCTTAGAGCCGGGCAGTGGTGGCACACACCTTTGATCCCAGCACTTGAGAGGCAGAGGCAGGTGGGTCACTGTGAGTTCAAAACCAGTCTGGTCTGCAGAGTGAGTTTCAGGATAGGCTCCCTGTCTTGAAAAAATCAAACAAGAAGAAAAGAAAGAAAGAAAGAAAGAAAGAAAGAAAGAAAGACAGAGAGAAAGAGAGACAGAAAGAAAGAGGGAGGGAGGCGGAGGGAGGGAGGGAGGGACAGAAGAAGGAAGGAAGGAAGGAAAGGAAAGGAAAGGAAAGGAAAGGAAAGGAAAGGAAAATAACAACCTTGTTCAGAGCTTTGGAAGAACACACAGACAGGAAGGGTAGAGGTGGGACCAGAACACAATCCTGCCCAGCCTGTGCTAGAGTCTTGGTGCAGCATCAGAGTACAGTTCCTTCCTCAGCAAGCTCCTAGCATCCACAGGGGGATTAATTTAGTCCCTCTATAACAACTAAAATCCAAGTGTAAAGTGTTTGCACATACTTTCTGTCCATCCTCCCAGATATCTTTAATACCCCCTAGATTACCCCAGATTAGCTCATTCAAAACTAATGCTTTGCAAACATTTGTATTGTGTTATTTAGGATATAATGACAACAACAGAAAGTGTAATGTTTAGCCCTGACATAACCATGACAGGCCTAACTCTGTTCTTGATTGATGGCTATCCATCAATATCCAAATAGTGCTGCACATGTCTCAGCTGGAGCCACCGAAGTCTCCAACAGTCTGCTGCCCTTTCCTCTTTGGGGATCCCAGCTGTAGGCCTGTCCTGTGACTTGGAGAGTGTTTACCAGTATCTCTGGCCTCTATCCATGACATACCTGCAAAGCTCCAGCTCCAAATGTCTCCAATCATTGACAACTGTCCCCAGGAGCAAATCCCCCTGCAGCTGAGAATCCTTGGTACAGAGCAAGGATTTGCACCCCTGATGATGTGGCTCACATCTTACCTCTTCTATGCAACCATTGCCCAGGTTTTTCAGTTTCTCTGGGCCCACAGCTCCCCTAACAGAGTGGAGAAAGCCATGGTCATGTCACTACCCCGAGGAAATGAGCAGGTTTGTGTTTAGCATTCACCACAGTGCTGTGATAGCTGTGGCTACCTCTCTTTTATCCTCCAAATAATCTATTATCACTAGGGGGGAATTTAGTGTCCAAACTTATTTCTACGAACCCCCACTTTTTAATCAGCATCATCTTTGTCCAAGCTTCAGATTTTTTTTTTATTTTTTTATTTTCCCTCTGAATAAGGTTTACTTCAAGTTTTCCAGAGATCTGCCAGACCTCTTTAAACCCAAGCCTCCTCACCCATCTTGGGTAATTTCAGTCATAGACTCTTTCTCTCTGTTCCTTCAAGCTGCCATTCTCTCTCCTACCCCTAAGATCCTCTGTGTGCCACCTCCAACAAAGCTATTTCAGGGGAGTTTCAATGTAAAGACAATCCTTGACAGAGTGGGGACTTAAGTGGATGAGACAGACAGGGTTGCTGTGTCTGGTGGGACAGAATGTTCATTGCCAAGGGTACAAGTATGTACCATAAGTAATCCCCAGCTCTACTGTGCTGCCACACCCTAGTTCAGATCCTCTGTCCCCTGAGCTGTTTGCACAGTGGTGTTTCCTGAGTGGTGTAGCATGCCAGTTTGCAAGGGAGATCTTATATAGTCTAAGAGCGACTGTGTAGTTAGAGCACACAGTAGGGGGTAATAGTAGGGACACATTTTTATAATGTACATGTCTTACCCATTGCAGGGGCACTAAATTGACAAGGACAAAAGACCCATGATGCCACACGAGAGTACGCCTGAATTTGTCTTCTTCATACACTTAGGAAGTGGGCTATCCTTGCCCCCAGGTAGTGCTGTCAAGCTGACTTTAAAGAAACTGCCCCTCACTTGGTGCATGCAGCAAGTGAACATATTTCAGGTTCTGGAGTGACTTATCACACCCCATAATTTAATTCATAACAAAATGTCTACTCAGAATTCAATATCTTTTAAAATTAACTATTCTTATTAACCTCATTCATCTGTTCTATTAAAAAAGTGAACTCCTCCTAACCATAATAACACATCCTCACCAATGGAATTAGCACTAAGTGGTTATGACATTTCATAGTCAGAGGAGGGCTGGTGAATGTGGAAACATTCACCTCTGCAACAGGAGTCTGAGGCTCAGGTTGGAAGCAGTGAAACCTGTCTCACTGGGGGCCAAGAACTGCATTGCTGAAAGGACTCCAGGGCTCTTGGGAACAGGCCAGAGCTTTGGAAGTTACACTGTGGGAAATCAAAAATTAAAAAAAAAAATGGTATTCCTACTCTCTCACTTCTTACTAGGCTATAAAGACAAGCAAGGCTGGGTGGTGGTGGTGCACGCCTTTAATCCCAGCACTCGGGAGGCAGAGCCAGGTGGATCTTTGTGAGTCGAGGCCAGCCTGGTCTACAGAGCGAGTTCTAGGAAAGGCGCAAAGCTACACAGAGAAACTCTGTCTCGGAAAAACCAAAAAAAAAAAAAAAAGACAAGCAAAAGTGCAAAAGTGCAGGTGTGCTTCTCCAGGTGGGGACTCTGCATTGACTCTAATTATCATCAATTCAAGGAGTATTGATTTGGGGATGTAATAGATTTTGAGGACATCACTTTCAGACACAATCCAAGTCCTCCACTGCTGAGGAAAAGACACCTTTTTATAATTCTTAGGTTATTTACTAGGATGGAGGCCTCTGAAGCTTCTCAGTGTAGGCTAACCCAAGACCTGTACATTTTCAGAATGTAAAATTAATATGAGTATTTGTGGAGGCCTACAAAGGTTTCCTAGTGAGACCTGAGCTTGCTTTACACAGCAGAGCTACATAAGGGGATGGACTGACCATGTGCATGGTCACCAGGTGTTTGGGATGGTCTGCACTTAGCTGTGCTAGTGGGAGGTCTTTTGTTCCACCCCTTGTCATTCCAATAAAAGTCCTTGAGAAGAGACAGAAGGGGCTGGTGAGTTTTGATGCAGACCCACTTCACCAGCCTGTTCTGTGTTTCTCTCTGTGTCTTTCCTCTCTATATTTCTATCCAAATATTCTTACTTCTCCCTACTCATGACTACCCTGGGGAAAAAGTGGGGGTGGGTCCCCCCATGAGTATTTTGCCTGTAGACTCCAGGAATATTTTACTTTGTCTAGTTACATAGAAATTAACTTCAAAACTCCTTCCTACCATTTTGAGCTTTGGGCCACAGACTCGTGCTCACCAAGAGCAGCATACACACTTGTCTACCACATCCCTTCCTGATATGTCCATTCCAAAATGGGTAATTCGCTTTCTTGCCATCTGCATGTTCTCCTCATCTCCAAATATGTCAGCAACTTATGATGTTTAAAGAGCAGGCATGGTGGACACATCTGCAATCCTAGCCTTTGGGAACTGGGAGAAGGAGATCAAGAAGTCCAAGGCCAGCCTGGACTACCCAGTGAGCTACAGGACAACCTGGGCTACAAACTGAGACCCTGCTTCACAAAACAACAAAGATTGTGCGCTTGAGAGATGGCTCAGTAGTTAAGCAAATATATTGCTTTGCAGAGGACCCAAGTTTGATTCCAAGTTATATTATAAATTATGAAAGGTTAACGTCTCTAAAATATAAACTCTTACAAATGACCAAAAAAGAAAAAAAGAAAAAAAAGAAAAACCATGTAAAAGCTCAAATCAACGAAGGTGAGAGGATAGGGATGTCACAACGTTACTTTAAAAATTCAAAGTTAAGGAATACCCATGAGTGTCAGGTGTGGTGCCCCATGCCTTTAATCCCAGCACTCAGGAGGCAGAGGCAGGAAGATCTCTGAGTTCAAGGCCAGCCTGGTCTACACAGCTGTTCTAGAACAGCCATGGCATTTCACAGAGAAATCCTATCTTGAAAAATGAAAGCGGAGGGTTGGGGATTTAGCTCAGTGGTAGAGCAGTTACGTAGCAAGAGCAAGGCCCTGGGTTCAATCCTGAGGCAGAGAGGCAGAGAGGCAGAGAGGCAGAGAGGCAGAGAGGCAGAGAGGCAGAGAGGCAGAGAGGCAGAGAGGCAGGCCCAGGGATACACAGTTTCCCCCCAAAGCTGATCTCCAGTTATCATAGGACCAGGAAAGTAAACTGGTAAATTCTGGCCATGGGACAGGGGGTGCCTCCTACAGGAAACCAATGGCCAACCAGCATAAGAACATTAAAATCCAACCATGGCCTAAATTATATTAAGGGGAGGGGTGGCCCTGAAGAGATGGCTCAGTAGTTAAGAACACTTGCTGTTCTTGCAAAAGACGTGGGTTTGCATTCCATGTGGTGGGATAACTTGCTCAGTCTTGATACAGTGGGGAGGGGCTAGGTTCTCCTTCAACTTGGTATGCCAGACTTTGTTGACTACCATGGGAGGCCCTACCCACTCTGAGAAGTGGATGCAGGTAGAGTGGGAAGGAGGTGAGGAGGTGGGAGAAGGGGAGGAAGGGGGAACTGGGGTTGGTATGTAAAATGAAAAAAAATTTAATAAATAAATATATATTAAAAAAAAAAAAGACCTGGGTTTGGTTCCCAGCATCTATTATGCACAGTGTGGTAGGTATGACAAAAATGCATGCAAATAAACAAAAATTTGACTTGTAACTTGATAGGTGTGTGTGTGTGTGTGTGTGTGTGTGTGTGTGTGTGTGTGTGTGCACGCACATGCACACATACTGTGTATGCACTATATTGTATATGTGCAGAGACAAGATGAAGACATCAGGTGTCAGGCCTGGTGGTGGTGGTGCACACCTTGAATCCCAGCACTGGGAGACAGAGGATCTCTGTGAGTTCAAGGCTAGCCTGGTCTACAGAGTGAGATCCAGGACAGCTAGGGCTGTTACACAGAGACACACTGTCTTGAAAAACCAAAAAAACAAACAAACAAGCAAGCAAAAAAAGAAGACATCAGGTGTTCTGTTTATCACTCTCTGCCATTATTCCTTTGAGACAGGGACTCTCACTGAACCTGGAGCTAGGCTGACGGCCAACAAGCCCAAGGAGTCCCCCTGTCCCTGCCTCTGACAGTGCTGGCACCCAGTCCACATCTGTCCTTTTAAATGAGTTCTGGGATCTCAAACCCAGGTCCTCATGCTAGTCTAATAAGCACCCTTACACAATGAGCCATCTTTCCATCCTCTTGGGCATTTAAAATGAAAAATCCCACTAGAGGGCCAATGAGGTAGCTTGGCAGGTAAAGGCAGTTAATGCCAGGCCTGACCATCCAAGTTTAATCCCAAGGCCCCACACCATAGGACAAAACTGACTCCCTAAAGTTCTTCTCTGACCTCACATTTGCACTGTGGCACGTAAACACATTCACTCTCTCCCTCCATCCCCCGCTCAACACACACTCACTAAATTAAAATGTAACATTTTTTGAAGACCTGAAACCATCTGAAACACCAATAACAGAAAAATTGTTTTTAAAATCCATAGCACGACCATGTGATGAGTTATTATGTAGTGACTACACGTGTTTCTTTTTCTATCTTTTTAATAGGATGTTTCACAAATGCGCATGTTATCCTTGCGCATGAATCATGATAATCTCTGTAAAGTTGCAGGTTTAGCATGTGTGCTGCTGAACTGAGCACTACTCACCAGCCCCATAGACTAAGTCTTAAAAGAGGAAAAAATGAGAGGGGCTGGAGAAATGGCTCAGTGTTTAAGAGCACTGGCTGCTCTTGTAGAGGACACAGGTTTGGTTCCCAGCATCCACATGGCAACTCACAACTGCCTAACTCCAGTTCCATGAGACCTGATGCCCTCTTCTGGTCTTGGAGGCACCTGCACACACATGTAGTACATAGACATATATGCAGGCAAAACACCTATGCATATAGAATAATATGTTTAAAATGTTAATTTAAAAAAGAAGTGTATTTTAAAACAAATTTATATACATATACATTTTCCATTCATTAAAATGAAAGCAAATTTGCAAACTAATGACATGAAGATGTTTATTTTTCCATAAAGAATTAAATCTCAGTGGGGTATAGCATGCACACCTGTCATCCCAACATTCAGGAGACAGAGGCAGGAGGATTACTACAGAGTGAGTTCTAGGCCTGTCAAAGGTGTACAGTGAAACTTCCTCCAAAGAACAAAACCTAATAAACCAATAATAAATCTTGGCAGATATCTGATATTGCAGAATGTAGAATATTTTCAACAGTTTTCAGAGGTGACAGATATTTTGATTTCATAAGCAATGCTGAGATCACCACTTCACAGAAATACATACTACAAAATGGCAAAACTATGTTTTAGGGCCATTTCAAAAATTCCTAGAAAGTGTTCTAATTCTACCAAAATTTATTTAATGATTTTTAATTTTAAGCACTTGTTAATGCATAGATTGCATGTGAGTATATTCTTTCTAATAAATTTAATATTTGTTTTTAAGTGAAACTCAACTCTAAAAAGAATTTTTGTATGTGTGAATGTATGTGTGTCAATGCATGTGGTTGGGTGTGCAAGTGTGTGTGTGTGTGTGTGTGTGTGTGTGTGTGTGTGATATGTGTGTACATACACGTCAGAGGTCAATTTCTGGTGTCTTTCTCTACTGCTCCCCACTTTTTTTTGAGACAGTGTCTCTCTTTTAACCTGGAGTTCATGGACTATCCATAGTGGCTGACCAGTGAGCCTAGGGACCCTCCTGTCCCTCATCACTGGGGTAACAGACACATGACACCACATCCAGCTTTTCATGTGGGTGCTGGAGACCCAAACTCAGGTCCTCATGCTTGTATGGCAGACACCATACCAACTGATCATGTCTTCAGCCCCAGCAGGGGATGCTTTGAGAGGAAATTAGTGTCCTGTTTCTGAGAACCTCTACTTTACAGTGTTAAGTGTCACCTGTGAACTTGATCTAAATCTGCTGTTTGAACAAGTTACACAGGTCACTCCACAGCTGTATTAGATCCTGAAGGACCTGGGCAAGTAGTGAAGTACACTCTGTACATTTCTGTGAGGATTCTGTTTCCAGAGTCTGGGAACACTGTCCCTAATGTGAGTGCTGCTAGCCATAATACTGTCTTCCCAGAGATGTCTACCAGTAGACAACCTCTACCACATGCTCCTGCAGCCTCATCAGCGGCTCAGAATCAAGGGAGGCATGGACCATGAACGGAAGCCTCTGACACTATGAACTAAAGTAACTCTTACCCCTTGAAGCCAAACAAAACAGTGACTGCCATCAAACCCCCTAACCCCACATTTGGTATAACTGGACTTGTAGACTTTTTATAAATTTTATTTACTATCATTGTGTGTGCAACATGCTGTAATGTGAGTGTGGATTTCAGGAGGACAACTGTGTAGACTTGGCCCACTTCTTCCACCTTTACTTGGGACCCAGGAATTGAACTCAGATCTCCATGCTTGCACAGCAAGTGCTTTCTTTGTCTGCTGAGCCATCTTGCCAGTCCCTGTGGACTTGTTTGCTCCCTACTGGGGGTATTAGAATTTATCCATCCTCTTAATGCCAAATTTGTCCAAACACGGACAGTGTTTTCTTTCAAGCCAGTTACTGTGTGGGCATCTCTCACCTCCATAGCAGTCTCCAACTTTCCACAGCGACTTTCTCTGCCTCTAACCTGGATCTCAATGAGCCCTGTGTGATCTTGTGTAATGGCATTTAGGACCCAGGGACTGAATGCTGGTGTGTTCAAAGGTACTGGAATGTTACATCTTCACCTTTCAATGAGTACACCAGGAAACTGGGAAATGCAGTGGGTAGCTGTTTTAGCCATGCTATGAAGCATCACCCATTGACCGTGAGGTACACGCTTCTGGGGCATGGCCGCTGTGGGGAAGGGGGGACCCTTAAGACCTGGGATGTACATACGGGACTCTCTCTTTGATACCTCATGATTTTGGACACTGGGATGGACCAGGGCAGAGCTTGCCAGAGAACAGCATTAGACCGTGCCTCACCCTTCCAAGATTCTATGACAAATTCCTTTATTCTGTCTTGTGAGTTAACCCCCAAATACATTCCTTTGATCATTAAGCAGACTCCATGGATTACTAGCAATACAATCCCATTATCTGGTGCTCAACTCCCCCACGTGGGAACGTGAGTTGGCCATTCTTGGCCTTTTACCCACCCAGGTATCTTCCACGGATCCCTGCCCACAGGAGGGAAATGTACTGGAAGTATGTGTGTACACACATGTGTGAAGTCCTGGCTTCACACTGATGTCCTTGATTCAAATACAACACCATCTTCTCCCACAGTGGCAGCCCCAGGTCCCAACACCAGTAGTTACCTGGAGTTATCTGTTCACTTTATACTTAATTTTTTACTCTTTTTTCATGTGTATGCATTTGTGTCTATGTAGGTGCATGTGTGCATGCGTGTGTGCATGTGCGTGTGCATTGCATGTGCGTGTGCATGTGTATGTGTGTGTGTGTGTGTGTGTGTGTGTGTGTGTGTGTGTGTGTCTGTGTGTCCACAGAGACCAGAAGAGAGTAATAGAATCCTCTGGAGCTGGAATTACAGGTAGTTGTGAACTGCCCAACATGGATTTTAGGAAATGGATTTGGGACCTCTGTTTGTTTGTTTGTTTGTCTGTGACAGGATTTCACATACCTGACACTAGATTGGAATCCTGATCCCTCTGCTGTTGCGACCCCCTCGACCAGCAAGGATGACTCAACACCGGAGCTCTTCTTTAAGCAGTTTATTCAGGACCTTGTTAGTAGCGATGTCTCTCCCCGGGGCAAGCCTCTCCCAGCCCCTAAGTAGGTCTGGGCTACCAACCCCAGACAGCCACGTGGGCACTATCCACAGGTCCATGCATATGCCAGCGGCACACGAATCCAGCCATAGCCAAATAAGGAGCTGTTTACCACAAAGAGTACTTGCCATTGGGAAGGCAGAGGATGGAAGCCAGCGCCATCTTTAGGGTGCGGCTACACGCAGCTCTCTACAGTTCCCCCTTTTTGTTTTACAGAGCAACAGGCAAGAGCAGAGGTTTGATCTCTGCTAAAATGGAACATGTACTAATGTTGTCCAGGCGTCGTCCACCCAGAGAACATTAGACCCATCCGATACCCTTTTCACAGAGGTGGGAGTTAGGGTACCAACCCACATGCAATCAGACTTGCTCTTCTTGAGGTCAGTATATCTTAGCCTCAAGTGCAGTGCGCAGGCCTCGCATCCTGTGCCTAAATATCTTTTAAAGTAGCCAACCAGGCTTGGGGGGACTGTCCTGCTTCAATGGCCATAAAGGCTTGGATAATCATGGCTGCATGGCGACGCTGTGAGATCCTAATGGACAAATGCACCACAAGCATACTAGGGAGGTGAGCACCAGTAAGCCTACTATGGCTCCTATTCCTGCCCACTCCTTCAGGTGATCCATGGCTGTAGCAATCCAGGAAGATAATCCCTCCGCCAGTCCGGTATCCATTCGGGTCGAATTCACCGTGACAATAGCCACCCTCAGCTGGTCCATCAGGTTATCAAACTCTCCGGTCCAATTGCCTAAAAGATAACTAGACAACCTTTTAGATAAATCTGCAGCACGGGTAAAATTATTATATTGGACACGAGTCACACATAACCCTTCATACTTCCATTGGCAGCCGAGTTGGGCAATCTGCCAGAGGGTATCAATTTGCTCTTGAACCAGGTCAATTCTCTGGTTTACCACCATCAATCCTCCTCGTATTTGAGCATTGATGCCCTTTTGCACATCCAGAGCATGTGCCACATTGGCAGAAAGATTATACAAGGCCTGTGCCGTCTGTACAGTATGACTCATGGCAATGGCGGCTGTAGTGGCTCCAAAAGCCGCCAAGGAAATAGCTGTAACAATGGCGGCAGTAATGCCAAAATCTCTTTTTTGTCTAAATAGGGTCATAGCATTAGGAGCATCAACTGGCATAGGCACCCAGCGAGGCATACGGGTAATTATGGCATAATCATATTTAGAAGCATTCCAGCATTGAGTATAAAAACAGGTATTATTATGGCAAGATACAGGCCTCTCTTTGCTCACTATAAACAAGAATGGAGGATACATACAAACTGGAGTAGAATTATAAGTAATATTAGCCAATGGCTTAACTCCATCATACCCACAGCCTGCATCAGTTCTGGCAGTGATGTCTGTGGATAACGGGCCAGGCACAGAATCCCAGGAGCCCCAAGGCTTGGAGCTACTCCATGAAAACTGACTAATCCCATGCACTCCCCCAGCAATCATAACTAGGGGCTCTAAATTCATGCAACTTCCATTACTGCCGCACAATAGCCAATTATCAAAAGGATTAGAAATATACAACTGAGAGGGATTTTGCTCACTATAATTACTACCTGCAAAAGTCTGATAAAAGTCTGTGCTTATTCCAGGAGAAAAGGTGAAACTCTTCCCTTGATTGGCCCAGATCACAGTTCGAGACTGACAACCTGTCCAGGGCCAGACGTTCCCTCCATCTTGACCCCAACAAAAGGGGGCCCATTTTGGTTGACCAGGTGTATCATTTCCCAACACTTTAGCAGGCCACCATCCAGACACCCAAGAGGCATTGGCTGAAAAACAAGGGCCTGGTCCAGGCAAATCAAACCATCCAGCCGTCTGGTTATATATCAAGACACGTGGGGAAACATTTGATCTGTTTCTGACAATTTGGAAACAAAGAGTTCCGTTTAAATCAAAAGACCTAATTTCTCCTATAGGAGCTTCCTCTGGGTCCATAGGGAGGTATGGAACATCCATACTTTTATTACTACTGAATAGCCATGGGAATAATATTGCATCATGACGGACTGCCATTGATCTCGGGAACACTGACAGTATCCCCCATCTTAAGTCCGTCATTCCCAGCTGAATCATCATTAGCGCAAACAGGGAGATCACTGTTCACACAGACATGTACTTCTTGGCAATGGACTCTTCTCACGAGGCGATCAGGAACCCACACCGGGTCTTGCTGATCCTGTGGGAAAACACAAACAGAACCTTGTGCCCATGTCAGCACGGGAACGGGTCCATGCCAAACACCTGTCAAGGCATCTTTCCATTTCACCATTTCTTTAGAAGAACTGTGCTGACAATGATGCCTGTCTGCAGCAGAACAATTGGAAGCATCCAAATTCAAAAAATTCAGAGTAAATAATGCAAGAGAGAGTCTGTCCTTAGGGGTATGGCCATAGCCTATTCCCCCTCTTTGTTTTTGAAGCAATTCCTTCAAGGAGCGATGAGCACGCTCCACAATGCCTTGACCTTGTGGATTATATGGTAGGCCATGTACAAGTTGCACATTCATCTGTTGACAGAAGGAAGCGAACTTCTGTCCAGTATATGCAGGACCATTGTCTGTTTTTACCTGTTGAGGCTTACCCCATGCTGCCCAAGTTTCTAAGCAATGAGCAATAACATGAGAGGCTTTCTCTCCTGCCATTGGGGTGGCATGAATGATTCCAGAGCAGGTATCAACAGATACATGTACGTATTTGACACGTCCAAATTCAGAGATGTGTGTAACATCCATTTGCCATATTTTTAGGGGGAGCAGACCACGAGGGTTAACTCCTAATCTACAAGGATGATGAAAAATGACACATTGGGGACAATCTAGTACCACCTTTCGTGCATCCGCACGTGAGATAGAAAACTTTTGTTGTAATGTCCTTGCATTAACATGAAATTCTTTGTGGAAAGCATGTGCTCATTGTATGGCAGAAGCCACAAACATCCATTCCTGTCTAGTACACTGGTCCACTATATCATTGCCTTTAGCCAATGGACCTGGCAGACTGGTATGTGCACGGATGTGTTGCACAAAAAAGGGATTCTTACGTTGCCAGATCAGTTTCTGTAATTGGCCAAACAATGAGCTAACAGGGCTAGAAGATTTGATGGGCCCTGCACATTCAAGGCTTTTCAAGGCATTAACAACATAACTAGAATCTGACACTAAATTAAATGCAAACGGACAAGCCTTGAAAACTTCAAGAACTATTGAAAGCTCCACCTGTTGGGGTGCACCTGGCAAGAATTGATGCTTTACAGGTTCATTAGAATCCACCATATAAGCACCACAGCCTGTCTTAGACCCATCTGTAAATATAACATTTGTTCCTGGAATGGGCTGCAAAGCAGTTACCTTAGGGAAAACTACAGGATGTTCTTTAAAGAAAGTTAATAGTGGATGTTTGGGATAATGGCAATCTATGTGTCCTGGATAGGTACAACGCAGTATTGCCCAATCATCTATGGCAGCACATAATACCTTGACTTGAGTAGAATCATAAGGAACAACGAGCGTTTGTGGTGATGTTCCAAAATATTGTAAACACTGTTAAATACGCTGTTGTGCAAGTAATGCTACAGCAGTAGGATAATACTCAATTGATTTTGTAGGTGAGATTTTAGTATAAATCCATAACAAGGGTCCTTTTTGCCATAAAATCCCCGTAGGTTGCAACTGGGTAGGCAGAATGCACAGGGTAATATCATCATTATTTTGCACTCTTTGAAGAAAAGCCCTTTGTAGCCTATCCTCTAATTTTGTTAAGGCTTCTCGGGCTTCATTGGTTAGTTGCCTCGGTGAATCCAAGGCTGCATCTCCAATTAGAATATCATATAATGGTTTTAATTCATAATTGGCCATTCCTAAACTTCCTCTTATCCAATTTATATCTCCTAATAATTTCTGAAAATCATTCAATGTGCAAAGATGGTCCTTCCTTAACTCTACCTTTTGTGGCATGGTATGATAATTAGTTATTTTAGAGCCAAGATAATTGACAACTTTGCTCTGTTGCACCTTCTCAGGGGCGATACAGAGTCCCTTTTGCTTTAGCAGTTCTACAAGTGAGCTATATGCTGCTTGAAGAATGCTCTCCTCTTTAGCTGCTAACAGTATATCATCCATATAATGGAGGCATCTCAAGCCAGGAAAACGTGCTCTCAAGGGTTCTAAAGCAGTTGCTACAAATAGTTGACACATAGTAGGACTATTGGCCATGCCTTGTGGCAATACAACCCATTGATATCTTTTATCAGGTTTCTCATGATTAGTGGATGGTAAAGTGAAAGCGAATCTCTCACTGTCTTTGCTATTCAGTGGAATGGAAAAGAAGCAGTCCTTAATATCTACCACAATAATAGGCCAATTTTCAGGCAAGGCTGACAGCAATGGAAGACCACATTGTACGGGCCCCATAATTCTCATTTGCTCATTTATAGCTCTAAGATCATGTAACAATCTCCATTTTCCTGATTTCTTCTTGATGACAAATATGGGTGTATTCCAGGGAGAAAGGGAGGGTTTAATGTGCCCTTCCTCCAATTGCTCTTTCACTAATTGATATGCAACATGTAATTTCTCAGAGGCGAGTGGCCACTGAGGAACCCACACTGGCTCCTCCATTATCCAGGATATGGGAATACCCTCCTCAGCGGCCACTAGGAAAAACCCAATCCTTGTTTGTGTTTCCTACGTACTGCTTGTATCGGCTCCTTTCTGCCTTGTAAAAATTTTCCCAAGCCAAAATTAGGATGACACCCCATATTTTTCATGATTTTTTAGATTCTTTGGAATATTCATTACTCAATTGAGTAATGAAATCCATGGGCTTTCATAAGATCCCTCCCCCAAAGGGACACTGGAAGTTCAAGAACATAGGGTTGCATAATGCCAGAGTGACCTTCTGAATCTTGCCAATTCAACAAATTTGCACTAATATTAGGAGCACTGGCATAACCCAATCCCTGCAATGTTTGTGAGGAAGCCTGTATAGGCCAACCTCAAGGCCAATCTTTGCTAGCTATGATACTGCGATCTGCTCCAGTATCCAAAAGTCCCATTATCTTGGTGCCATTAATGGTTAACTGTAATGTGGGTCTCTGATCTAAGTCTAAAGATAAAAATGTTAAATCTGTGCCTGAGGAGCCGAATCCGTTACTTCCTCTTTCTTTGTCACAGGCTGGGTGAGAATCATGTAAGCTGGGTAACAGGATAAGTTGTGCAATTCTGTCTCCCGGGGAAATGGCAGTGATTCCTTTTGGTGATTCAACCATGATTTTAACTATACCTGTATAATCTGAGTCAGTTATCCCAGGATGGATTCGTAATCCCCTTAATGTAGTAGATGATCTCCCTATTAACAATCCTACTGTCCCAGGGTCAAGGGGGCCTTGAAAATCAGACTCCACTACTTGCACCCCCATTTGTGGGGTTAATATGAGTCTGGTGGTGGCACAGAGGTCCAATCCTGCTGAACCTGCAGTGGCTCGCCGAGGTGTTTGGGATGTCTGAGGGTTGGCCACTGCTCTTGATTCCCTTCTTGTCTCTGATCCTCCATTGCCCCATATATTTGCGGGCCCTGAGGCTGGGGGCCCCCGCTGTCCGTTTTTTGGAGGAGTATTATTCCTCAGAGGCCATCCATTAATGTCCTTGATTGACCTGCATTCACTCGCCCAATGTTTTCCTTTCTTACACTTAGGACACAGTCCCGGGACCAGGCTTTGGGCACTCTTTGGTCTCTGGTTACTTCCCCCTTGATTACTTCCTCCTTGGGGGCAGTTGTGTCTCATATGCCCCATTTTACCACATCGGAAGCAAGTCCCAGTGCCACCTGCCCTCTTTTGACTAATTTGTAAAACTGCAGCAGCCAGCCCAGCATTGGTTAGTGGTCCCCCTAATTCCCTGCATACTTTCATCCAAACCTCCAATCCTTTAGTTTTGTAAGGTGTAATGGCAGCTCTACATTCCTTAGTGCACTGCTCATAAACCAACTGCTTAATTAATGGCATGGCTGTATCAGGATCACCAAATATCTTTCCAGCTGCATCCACTAGGCGAGCTACAAAGTCTGAGAAGGGTTCCATGGGTACTTGGACAATTTTAGTGAGATTACCACTAACTTCTCCTCTATTGGGCAATGCCTTCCAAGCTCTGATAGCAATGTTGTTAATTTGCTCATAAACCTGGATAGGATACCCATTTTGCTGATTTGCAAATCTACCTTGTCCAAGTAACATATCCATATCCCAAGCAGCTTGGCCTCCACCAGCAGCCCTGTTAGCTGCAGCCTGTTTACTAGCAAACTCTATCAGAAAGGCTTTCCAATCTAAATACTGACCAGAACTTAAACAGGCTCGTGCAAGGTTCATCCAGTCTGACGGAGTCATAGCATGTCTATTCAGAGCTTCCAACTGAGCTACTGTAAAGGAAGCTGTAATACCATATGTCTGGACAGACTCTGCTAATGATTTAATAATCTTGAAATCTAGAGGTTCATGATATCTCTGATTCTGAGGATTCTGAAATACTGGGAATGCAACTTGCATTTCCGTTCTAACTTTTCTCCATACTCTAGGATTAAAAGACACTCCGCCCTCTGCCCCCATTGCTCCAGGATACGGAGGGGGAGCAGAAGGGACCACGCTCTCATGGCCCTTTTCTAACTGTTTGGATCCTCTTCTCTCTTTTCTTTTCTTTCTAACCTTTACTCGTTGCAATGACTCACAAACGGACTCAACATCCTCATCATCCGAGACAGAATCGGAGAGATCGGAAGCACACGAGTAGACATCGGAAGCATACGAGTCTTCCAACTCAGAAAGGCTGGGATATAAATTTGTATATTTTTTCTCACCTTTTGCCTCTTTTTTTATTTGCCCTGTCTTTCCAGGTACTGCTTTCTCTGAGGTTGTCTTTTCAGATACTGCTTTCTCTGAGGTTGCCTTTTCAGATCTTTCTTCCTGCAGTATTTCCAGAGCAGTTTGGCCATTCTCAACCGCCTCACTGCATCTCTGATCTTCTAAACATCCTCTTACTAGTTTCCAGACTGGTCTAACCCCATGCTTAAGTGTGCCTTGTTCTGCAGCAAAGTCTAGGTGTCTGCCCAATTTCTCCCAGGAAGACAATGTAAGACTTCCTGAAATTGCAAACCAAGGAGCAACAACATCACACTCTTCCAGAAATCGTTCTAAGGTGCTTTTTTTTTTATCTTCAATTTCTTAGAGAGAAGCAGTTCATTAAGAGCCAGAAAAATTGGGTGCGAGGAGGAAGCGCCCATCTTAGTATATCCTTTTCTTTCTCAATTTGAGAAGTTTCTCGGAGGTTTCTCGGAGCCTTTACCGAACAGCCCCAGCCTTCCGGTTTCACTTGCTTGTTTTGTTATTCTAATTAACCGTCCACTATAGACGCGGCTCTACTGTCCCACTCCCCCTTTGTCTACAGGTGAGCGCAAAAAACCCGCTTTTGTCGCGGATCCCCAATTTATCTGAGGACTTACCGGTATACCCCCTGACTGCAGAAAGTTCTGAGGCCCACGGAGAGACGTGGTAGTTCCCTGTACAGGCCACCACTTGTTGTGACCGCCTCGACCAGCAAGGATGACTCAACACCGGAGCTCTTCTTTAAGCAGTTTATTCAGGACCTTGTTAGTAGCGATGTCTCTCCCCGGGGCAAGCCTCTCCCAGCCCCTAAGTAGGTCTGGGCTACCAACCCCAGACAGCCACGTGGGCACTATCCACAGGTCCACGCTTATGCCAGTGGCACACGAATCCAGCCATAGCCAAATAAGGAGCTGTTTACCACAAAGAGTACTTGCCATCGGGAAGGCAGAGGGTGGAAGCCAGTGCCATCTTTAGGGTGTGGCTACACGCAGCTCTCTACACTCTGCCTCCTCATCCCAAATGCTGGGATTGCAGGCATGAGCAACCGACCCATTCCCCACTACAGTTATTTATTCTAACCTACAATGCACTCAACATAGTTCTGATTTACTACATTGATATTAGTACTGAGTGGGTGTTACTGATAATATTTCTGGGGCTGGAAAGATGGCTCAGCAGATAAGAGCTCTTGCTTCTCTTTGAGAGGACCCAGGTTCAATTCCCAGCACCACATGGTGGCTTAGAACTGTCTGTAAATCCAGTTCCAGAGGATCCAATGCCCCTTTTCTAGCCTCTGTAGGTACCAGGCAAACACATGGTACATAGACATACATGCAGGCAGTGTGTGTGTGTGTGTGTGTGTGTGTGTGTGTGTGTGTGTGTATCATCCTATTTTGGCTAGTACTCTTCATTTTCAGGATGATCATTTGTTAACCATTAAATGATAATTGAAATCAGAATAGCCAATTCATGCTACCTTCAGATAAAATTAAGAGGAACTTAGACCCAGATGCATTGTCTCCAGTTGGGAGGCAAAGGCAAGGGTATTATCATGTGTTCAAGGCCAGCTTGGGCTACATAATGAGTTCCAAGAGATCCTATGCTACAAGATGAGATATGGTCTTTAAAAAGAATAATAATTCCCAAGTGTAGTGGTACAGAACTTTAAGTTCAACACTTAGAAGGCAGATGCAGGCAGATCTATGAGTACAAGAGCAGTCCAGTCTACATAGTGAGTTCCAAGCCAGCCAAGGCAACATTGTAAGATCCTGTCTCAAAACAACAAAATAACAACAATGGCAAAAATCATCATGGATGGTGGAAGACATCAACTGTAGTCCTAGCACTTTGGAAGTGGAGGCAAGAGGGTCAGAAGTTCAAGGACAGAACTAGCCACTGAAGTAGTTTGAAAGAATGGCCCCAAGGGACTCCTGTGTTTGAATGCTTGGCCTATAGGGAGTGGCACTAATAGGTGTGGCCTCGATGGAGTGGCTGTGTCCTTTTTGGAGGAACTGTGTCACTGAGGTGGCAGGCTTTGAGGTTTCATATGTGTTCAAGCCATACCCAGTGAGTGTGGTAGACAGTTCCCTTCCTGTTGCCTGTGGATCGAGATGCAGTACTCTCAGCTACCTCTCCAGCACCATGCCTGCCTGCATGCTGCCATGCTTCTTACCATGACAATAATGGACTAAACCTCTGAAACTTTACGTCACCCCTATTAATGTTTTCCTTTATAAAAGTTGCTGTGGTCATGATGTCTGTTCACAGCAATAGAAACCCTAACTAAAACAAGTACATTATTGAGGACTATATATATGAGCCTGGGCTATATACTGAGTTCCAGGTTAACCTGGCCTAGAATGTGAGACCCTAACTGTCTCCCCTTCCCGAAATAAAACAAAACATAGGTGCCATGTAGCACAACCCTGCCTTTAGAGGTCTAGACAGCATTCCATAGCCTACATGAAAGGGCAGGACATCTCTCATGCATTTCTGAAAGCTTCTCTGGATGAGCTGGATGCTGTACACTGTACCCTGGACAGGAGCCTCATCAGTCCTCCAAGTACCCAAATAATCTACATGAACCATACTGACTGTGCCGAGGATTCCTTGGAACAGTCATGGAGTGGACAATCGCACGCATATATAACTTTCTCCATGGGATAAGTTCAGCAGAGCCCAGCCTCATCTCACTGTTCACCTCATATGCCAATCTTCCAGCTCACCCATCTTCCTGCTCCCCTCCCCACTGTTTGCTCCTCTTCTTCCATCCCCTTCCTCTCCCCTTTTAGAATCAAACACAATTCTTTCCCACTGTCAAGCAGAGCCACCTCCTCCTCCTTTGAAGCCTTGTTTAAGGCATTCTGAGAACAAAGACAGCCTTCTTCCTAAGAGAAATTATGGTGGATAAAATTGCCTCTGCCTCATTATACATACAAGGGTTGGAATCTTTTTAAAGCTTGGCCAGTTATAAATTGCAAGCCAACAGCTGCAAAACCTTCTGAAGATGATCCTCTACAGACTCCAAGACTGCCTCAGAACTGGGCCCATGCAGGGCCCTTGCAGACTTGAGAAGGATTCAAGATTGTCTGAGAATACTAACTTCCCAAGAGGCTGGCATGTGCTCCGGGAGACAGTCCTCCATTCTGGTGTATCCGTGAAGGGGAAGGCAGATCCACTCACTGCAAACATATTGGATCTCTAGGTGAGAAGAGTATGTGTGCAATCTGAACAACATTTGAAAGCTGCTGTTGCCTGGGTTAATTTCTAATTAGTAAGCATTTTTATTTGCTTTGACATTTTAACTGCTAATGGGAAGTGTGGAGTGTGAGATTTGCTTATTATTAATTAATTCAAAAAATAGCCCCAAAGGGGTTGGTAATATATAAGTAGGTTGTGGTCTTTCAAATGTAACAGTTCCACTGGGCATGGTAGTGAATGCCTGTAATCCCTGCACATAGGAAGCTGAGGAAAGAGGAGTATAGAGAGTGCAAGGACAGACAGCCTGAACTACCTAGTGAGTTCCAGGTCAGCCTAGACTAAATAACAAGACCCTGTTTCAGAAAAAAAAATGAAAATAATAAAATAAAATCAAAATAATTGGGCTGGGTGGTGGCAGTGCATGCCTTTAATATCAGCACTCAGGGGCAGAGCCAGGTGGATCTCTGTGAATTTGAGGCCAGCCTGGTCTACAGAGAGAGATGGGCACCAAAACTAGATGAGAAACCCTGTCACAAACAAACAAACAATTAAATAAATAATAAGCAATGACAACAAAAGCAAGACTTGAAGGAAGATATAGATGATGGAAAGCAACAGCCAATGAAATGCTGAGTGTGGGAGCAAGGAGTTACCCTGGAGGAGGGACACTGAGTTCCTAGCACAGGTGGCATCTGGTCCTGAAGCACCTCCTCCATTCCCAGAGCTTCCATGTTCATGGCCATCTGAGTCACACTGAAGGGCCTCCCAAGCCTCCTCATCCATCCCTACCAGACCCCCATGGCCACCATCAACATCTCCAGCCTTAAGTTAAGCACCAGCCTCCATAGGCTCCTCACGAAGCAAGTGGCATTTCTGTCGGGATTTCAGAACTATACTTGTATCTAGGTTTGGACAGTGTGGTGGTTTGAAAGAAAATGGTCCCCAAAGGGAGTAGCACTATTTGATGTGGCTTTGTTGGAGGAGGTATAGCCTTGTTGGAGGAAGTGTGTCACTGTGGAGGTAGCTTTGAGGTCTCCTAGGCTCAAGGTATGCAGTGTGGCACACAGTTCACTTCCTGTTGTCAGAAGATCACAATGTAGAACTCTCAGCTATTTCTCCAGCACCATGTCTACCTGCATGTCACCATGCCACCCACCATGACAATAATTGACTAAACCTCTGAACTGTAAGTCAGCCCCAATTAAATGTTTGCCTTTATAAGACTTGCTGTGGTCATGGAGTCTCTTCACAGCAATAGAAACCCTAAGACAGACAGTTCTAGGATGAAATATTACTGAGCTGGAAAAGTAGTTTTTCTTTTCAAGTTTGGTGCTCTTCCAAATGTTTAGGCAATCACCTCCATTATAGTAAAATCCAGACAAAGGCTAGGTGTGCAATGGACTTGGCCTTTAAGGGATGGTAGCCTACTAGGGCAGGAAACCACATATCAGGTTATCCCTATACGTCATATAACTAGGGTGCCCCACAGGCACCCTAGGGGATGGTTCAATGCCCATGTACCCAGAAAGCCTTGTTCTTTTCCCACTATGCCTTTGGTTAGTGATATACAAATGTATTGGGGTTTTTTCAAAATATAAGAGCTAGACCTGGCCACAAAGACTATGAGTTTGAAGCTTGGCTTGGGCTAGTGAGTCCCAGGCCAGCCAGAGTTCTACAGCAAGACCCTGTTCCAAAAAACAAAACCCACAAATGACAGCAACAGGCAATATTTGAAGACATGGCTTCAGAGCAAGTCCACTCCAGGGTCTGTGAGCCACTCCCAGGCAGAGAGGTGCAGGGCAGCGCTGGCAGTCAGGAGGCTACCTCCCAGGCTCAGTGAGGAGCTTCAGGGGACAGGGCATTCAGGGACGGAGCTCAGTTCTGCTGCTGGCTGAGTGACCTTGGCCAAGTTCCCAAAACTCAGAGTTTGGGGTTTTTGTTTTTGTTTTTGTTTTGTTTTGTTTTTGAGACAGAGTTCTCTGTGTAACAGCTGTCCTGTACTAGCTCTGTAGTCCAGGCTGGCCTCAAACTCACAGAGATCCACCTGCTTCTGCTTCCAAGTGCTGGGATTAAAGGTGGGAGCCACCAGCACCTGGCTGAAACTCAGATTTTTCTAAACAGGAATGTAAACCTGTTGAGCAGCAAGTCTCCAGTGTACCTGCTCTTAGCCTGCTTCAGGGCATCAATGTGTGCATGATGAGTCTTGACTTTCCACTCTGTAGAATGGGAGGAGTGGGGCAGATTTTTGTGATTCTGATAGGATAACAGGTGTGTAATGTTTACAGTCACCACAGAGAAACAACAAATGTTTGAGAGGGACCAAAATATTTGCCCTGCATGGCAGAGGTACATGGGTATAGAATCATGACAAGCAACTGCAAAGATATGTGTGTTGTGTGTCAATTTAAATGCACAGGACTTATGAGATGGCTCAGTGAGTAAAGGCACTTGCCATCAAGCCTGAGACCCGAGTTTTATACCCAGAACCCATGTGGTAGGAGAGAACCAATTCCTACAACTCATGCCATAGCTCACACCCCTTGACATACCTACACATAAAATAAATAAATGTAATACAAAATAAAAATAAGGGGGCTGGAAAGATGGCTCCACAGTTAAGAGCATTTGCTTCTCTTCCAGAGGACCCAAATTCAATTCCCAGCATCTATATTTGGCAGCTCACAACTGCCTATAATTCCAGCTCCAATGTTTCTGACATCCTCTTCTGGGCTCCACAGGCACCAGAACACACACGGCACACATGTACTAACACATGCACACACACATATTTACACACACATGTACACACACACGTGCACCCACACATACAAGCATACATGCATGCATGTAGTGGGTAGCCATTCCAGCCTTGGCCTGGAAGTTCCAGCCCCCATTGAGGCTCCGGTAATGGTCACGCCTACAAGGCAGGGCTGAGAGAGAAGGCTGAAGACCCAGGATCAAGAGGAGAGGCCTCTCTTGGTTCCAGGACCCTGGACGCTGGAGGTAGACCGAGCAGAGTTCTGCAGAGAACACCACCAGACTGTGCCATACCTTTCCCAGACCCTGCAACCTATCCCTTCATTTATAAGCTACCCCACAAAATGAACCTCCCTTTTAACTACGTGGAGCGGCCTTTGTAATTTTGCCAATACATGCACACATGCAAATCAAAAATATAAATAAAAATAAAACCACAAGCTGTCTTATTCAGCATGTGTTTAATAAATGTGTGCTACTTTATATGAATATGAATTCCCACATTCATTTCTCAAATTCATATGAAAAGACACATTTCTTAAGCTACCCCTGCAAAGAATTAGTTTTTCAATTCATAATACTGATTGCTTCTCAGCCTTTTGGATAAGATCAAGAGATAATAGCAAGTGTCACATGAGGAAGTGGAGCCATTAGAAGTCTCCTACATTGTTGATGGGAGTGTCACATGGAAAGCCATTTGGAAAATCAATGTGATAAGTTTCCAAGAAGTTAAACATGTATTTTTCACACTTGCCTTACAAGTCAGCCATCTTTTTCCCAAGGCCAACCTGGTCTACAAAGCAAGCTACAACACAGCCAGGGTTACCTATGAGACCCTCTCTCAAAAACACAACAGAGAGGAAGGAAGAAGAAAGCATACATCCACACAAAGGATACATCCACACAAAGGACATTCACAGCAACTTTATTCATCATAGTCCAGCCCGGGGGAAACTCCAAATGTCCATGAACCAGTAAACAGACAAACAAGTTCTTGACCATTTTTCCAATGGAACACTTCTCAGCATTAAGAGACAACTGACTGACAGAGACAGTGACACAGAGAATGGCAAAGCACACTGTTGAGGGAAGAGGTGGCTGTGGAATTCCATTAGCACACTACAGTCTAGAATAGCAGAACAGATGAGAAGCTGATGGGACCTGGGGATGGGGAAGACTGGCCCTGACAAAGCACAAGCCAACTGTTAGGATGATGGAAATGCTTTACAGCCAGTGTGCATGTGTATAAGCATGTGCAATGGCATGTGCTTGGGTGTACATTGTGCATGGGGAGGCCAGAGGTTAGTTAACATGGGGTCCCTTCCTCATTTGGCTCACACCTTATGTTTCTGAGGTAGGCATTTCACTGAACTTGGAGCTCATCCATGTGACTGCACTAGTCCAACACCACAGTGATCCTCCTGTCTCCACCTCCCCAGCTTATACAAGAAGGCCACTGCACCTGGCTTTTCTTTTCTAAGTGCACGTGTATATGGTGTTCCTGTGTATGCAGTTGAATAAGGGCTTGCATATGTGTGCATGTGGAGGCCAGAGGATAACCTCAAGTGTCATTCTTGGGCTTGCCATCTACCTCCTTTAAAACAGGCTCTTTCATTGGCCTGCAGCTCACTGATTGGGATACATTAGCCCTCCAGGGAGGTCCAGAGATCAGAAGTGTGTTCCTTGTTCTTCGTGTATGTGCTGGCAACTGAACTTAGATCCTCATGCTTATGAGGCAAGCAACTTACCAGCTGAGCCATCTCTCACATGATCATGGCCATGAATATGCAACTGCGTGTCTGTCAAAATTCATAAACTGTGCAATTTTGCAATATAATAATATAATGCATAACAGACTAGATATTAAAAGCCACATGCAATGGTTACCTAGGAGAGACAGGAACTGAGTAAGGAGGATAATGAAAGGTATCTGCCTTTTGCTCTGCTAACTACATCTAGACTGCTTGATACCCACTCCCTGCCATGCTGGGAATCTAAATCCAGGGTCTTGCACTTGTAGGTAAGCACTATATTACTGAGCCCCACCTTTGACCCTGTTTGAACTTTTGTGTTGGGTATATAATTTACATAATTGGTAAAAACACCATTGAGATTTTCAAGAATAAAAATGCTCAAAAGAGTACAGTGAGCACCAATGGAATCATGGGAGAAGGCTCACAGTACATGGAGGCATGCCCTCCTGATTGACTGAGCTAGACAAATACAAAGATGCATGATCTTCCTCTCACCTCTCACCTTCCTCACGCTCTTCACCTCCTCATCCCTTCTGATGACCCATGCATTCCAAAGTGAAAAGATACAAAGGCTGGAGGCCTCCATCGAGAGTGTGGGCTGTGACTCACCTCAGTGACAAAGAGTGTCTGAGGGTCGATGATGTCCAAGAAGTGCCCAAAGTGATGGTAGAAGGATGTCTAAGGAAGGAGGGGAGAGGATGTCAGAGGCTGTACCCAAGCTCAGGACACTGATGGCCTCACCCATAGTCACCAGGATTTCCCATGTAGGTGATGGAGGCCACTGAGGCCTCAGTATTTCTACCAGGCCTGGGAGCTTCCTAAAGTCAACTCAGAGAGACCATTAAGATACATCATGATGCCAGGTGTGGTGGCATACTCCTTTAGTCCCAGTATTTAGAAGGCAGCGGCAGGCAGACCTCTGTGAGGTTGAGGCCAGCCAGGTCTACAGAGTGAGTTTTAGGACAACCAGGGCTATGTAGAGAGACCCTTCCTCAAAAAAAAAAAGATACACCATGACTGGGGCTGAAGAGATGACTCAGCCATTAAGAGCACTTGCTGCTCTTTGGAGAACCTGAGTTTGGTTCCAGCACCCACATCAGGTAGCTCACAACTGACTGTAACTTAAGTTCCAGGGGATCCAATGTCCTCTTTTGGCCTCTGTGGGGTTCCTGCATTCACATGTGCACAGACACACATCTTTTTAAAAAAAGATATATCAGGACTTCTCCAACCTTTTCTCCAGGTATCCCCCCCATGTTTTCCCCTCCTTCCCACTGTGCTGAGATATAGTCTAGGAACATTTGAAGCACCCAAGCATCCCTGGGTACATAGGTACCTTCCTTGCTCAGGAACTCCAGAGAGATCAAGCTTGCCTGTCCCTCACAGGGCCTCTCTCCAAGGTTCTGCTCTGCCTCCAGGGCGCAGCTGCCCACAGGCAGAGTCCAAGCATGGCAGCCCCAACTCACAGCCTAGGCCCTCCTTCACCTCACTGCCCCATTTGCCACAGTGAAGCACAGAACAAGGGGCCAGCCTGGCCCAGGAGCAGGGGCCCTGGGAAAGGAGAGCTTTGTGCTAAGCAGACAACAGGCATTCAAGGACAGTGAAAGGGAGCCAAGCAGCATGGACGGCTGCTGGGCCTTCTGCTTGAGGACCAATAGGGCAAGGCTGAGCTCAGCGTGGAGAAGGTGTTGGCTCAAGGATGAAGGGTTGAGATGAAGGCAGGGAGGTTCATGCCTCACTGCACTCTGGGCTTGGCTCCAAAGTCCTCCCTGAAGTTCCACAGCTCTCCAAGTACCACTCTCTGCACAGTGAAGGAAAGAGGTCTGACTGCCACTCACCCGCTCAGTGATTACTAGGGCAGCACATAGTGCAGTAACTCCAATCATTACCCTTGCCAGTGAAGGCCCTGCAAGGTCCCTGAGGTATCTCAAGGATCTCATTCCAAACCTATTCTCTATTTGTGTTTCTTGCCCACCTGCCTTGCCCACACGGGGACAGCCCTTCCACAACTACTTGTATCCTACCTCTGGTAAGGAGCAGAGACCAGAACAAGTCTCAGCACCATTCCTAAGCCAGAGATGTTCTTCCCTAACCTCCCACAGCCCAAGTGGTTGCAACTAGTCTCATTTTAAGACATATAGACACGCCAGGCAGTGGTGGCACATGCCTTTAATCCCAGCACTCAGGAGGCAGAGGCAGGCGGATCTCTGTGAGTTTGAGGCCAGCCTGGTCTACAGAGTGAGATCCAGGATAGGTGCCAATGCTACACAGAGAAACCCTGTCTCAAAAAAAAAACCAAAAAAAAAGAAAGAAAGAAAGAAAAAAGAAGAAAAAAAGGATATACAGACACAATATTCATTCACACTGTCCTGGCAAAATTTCATCCCTAAGAATACAATGAGAGTCCCCTTTATGAATGGACTGAATTTTTGTAAGTGTGAACACCGTGTCAACTCATATGTTCAAGTAACAATTACAATATAAAAAATGATTATGATTTCACAAAATGTATGCCAGCAGTGAGATAAGTAGAGACAGAGAGAGGATAGATTTCTTTTTATGGTCCTATGGATCGAATCCAGGGCATCATGCATGCTAAGCAAGTACCCTACCAATGAAGCTACATCTTCAAGACACATGGATAGGAACAGATGAACGAAAGGCCCAGATGATATCCAGGCCCTAAAAGAACCAGGGTTTTCCCCTAAGAAGTGGCTTGTTCCAGGGCTGGGGCAGGGAAGGGATAAGATGAAGTTAATATATTGTGTGGTTCTAGAAAGTGGTAAAGTGGCTGGGGAGATGGCTAAAAAGTTAAGAGCACTTGCTGCTCTTGCAGAGGGCCTGGATTTGGTTCCCAGCACCCGCATGGTGGCTACCAACTACCTATAACTCCAGTCCCATGGCATCCAATAGTGCAGACATATATACACAAAAAACACCCATATACATAAAAAGAATAAAACAATAAAAACAATACCGTATCTGTGTTAAATCTTCCGAGCATAGTGACCACATGACAGTTACAGAGTCCTGGCACTGGCACATAATGGGATGAATGAATGTAACCTATTCTCAAGTAGCTGAGACAAAAAGAAAATACCTAAGTGTACAGGGTAGCTACAAAACCCTACAAGCGGGTGCTATTGTTTGATTTTTTTCCCAGATTAAAGATGTCCTTATGCTGGGCAGTGGTGGCACACACCTTTAATCCCAGCTTTCGGGAGGCAGAGCCAGGCAGATCTCTGTGAGTTTGAGGCCAGCCTGGGCTACAGAGTGAGTTCCAGGACAGGCACAAAGCTACACAGAGAAACCCTGTCTCAAAAAACCAAAAAATAAAAAATAAATAAATAAAAAATAAAGATGTCCTTAGTAGTGGCATGTATCTCTGCTGTGTTTCCAGACTGTCTAGTCACCTCTAGACAATGTGGCTGCAAGTGCCCCTGGCTCCCCTGAGACGAGAACTGAAAAGGGACTTGAACAGAGAGAGCCAGGCGTGGTGGTGTACACCATTAATCCCAGCACTGGGAGTCTGGAAGGAAGGCTGATCTCTTTCAGTTAGCCTACATAAGAAGAAGAAAACTACCTAAGAAGTTTTAGGCCAGCCCGGGCTACATAGTGAGACCCTGCTTTAAAAAAAAGGGGGGGGGTTAATATTCTATGTTTAATGGATATAAAGTACAAGCTGGTATGCTAAATAATATTTTTCTTTTTAAAAACTTCTATTTTATTTTATCTATATGAGTACTTTGCCTGAGTGTATGTATGTGTACCATGTGCACGCCCAGTGCCTGAGACTAGAAGAGAGCATCAGATCCCATGGAACTGGAGTTATAGACAGTTGTGAGGCACCATGTGGTGCTGAGAACAGAACCCCGATCCTTGACAAGAGCAGCAAGTGCTCTTAACCACCTAGCTATCTCTCCTGCCTGAGTAATACATACACTTGATGGTAAGCTCGAGGACACTGGAGACAGCGCTTAGATGGTCCCTCCTCTTCCTCCCTGGCTCCTGGTTTCTACTCCCAGACACACCTGACATGCAATGAATGTGAACTGATACGCAGCCAATGGTCTTGAGGCTTCTTGAAGGGACAGTGGTAGGGTGCAGCTTCAAAATGAAGGTAGGATTAGAAAGAATAGCAGATAGATAGATAGATAAATAGATAGATAGATAGATAGATAGATAGACAGCCAGATAGACAGATAGACAGATAGACAGATAGACAGATAGACAGCAGATAGAGATGCGGACGAGCAAAGGTGAGACTCTTCAAGGAATAGCTGGAGTGATGTGACCTCTGGAAGACAACGCAGATGATACTTCCACCTTCTGAGTCACCCTGGGGTCTCTCTTGATCCTGCCCAAACCTCCAAAGGTTCCCTGTCCCCCTCTACCACAGCTACTGTGTGTGTGTTGGGGGGGGTGTCCCAGGTAAAGCACTTTGCTCTGTAGACCTCCTCAAACAACTGCTGTTTCAGGCCTCGGGGAAAGCATACTGCATACTCCCTGTAGTTTCTCAGAGGCATCAAGAACTGACCGCAAAGAAATAAACCAACAAAGAGCTAAAAACACCAGAGAAGATGTCGCACAGCACCCCAGAGATATCCAGATCTCTTTCTGTTTCTTCCTGGGGTGCAGCAGCAGGCATGTCCAAGGAGCTAGGGCCCAGAGGTAGCATAGTTCACTGAGCCCAAGGTAAAGGCTGTGGTCAGAAACTGATGCCCAGATTCTCATCCACTGTTGAACTACCTACTGAGAACCTCCTGTGTGCTCCACACTGTGCCAGCAGTTAGAGGAAAGCCAAGCTCACTGACGACAACATATTGAGGAAGAATACTCATGGGATGCCTACTGTTCTAATCATAGTCTAAGGCTATTGACTGTTGGGAATCTAAAACTGGATGACTGTGCCTTGACCTTTCTTGCTTGGATGATCTGGCATAAGTGCACCCTCGACTTGCAAAAACAATCATTCCCAGAAAAAACCACAAAATGTACTTTTAGATTAACTTTTGATTGATTGGTTGCTCAAGCATTGGACCAAAGAGACCTCACCCTGACCCTTTTCTAATTGATTGATCGATTGCTCAAGCACTGGACCAAAGAGACCTCATCCTGACCCTTTTCTAACAATTTTCCATCTCCCTCCCTTCCCCTCATACCCACCAGTATATAAGCTTGCTTCCCTTTGCAATAAATGAGACCTTGACGCGACTCAGACTGACTCTGTCTTTGTTTATGCGCCTGGTCTCCTTCCTCTCTCGCCCCCATTGGTCTTTCAGGAGATGCCTCCTCGGGTCCTACCCAATAACCTGGCCTGCAGGACAGGTCAAGTGGTGCACTAATGTGGGGCCCAAGGCACGGTGACCCACCGGACAACAGATAACAACGCAGCTCCGGAACATGCAGGGTAGAGACGCCCGGACCGCATCACTCATGCAACGCGGGAAGTATTGAGGTAAGCACAGTCGTCCCATAACCATGGGCAAAGGTCTATCAAAAGAGGTTCTTTTTATTAAAGAAATAAAAGGCAATCTTAGGGAGAGAGGAATAAGAGTTAAAAAAAAGGATCTGATAAAATCCTTCTGTTTTGTGGAAGAGAAGTGCCCTTGGCTGATAGTTAATGGCCCAGGGATTCACCCACAAACTTGGAATAAGGTTGGAAAGACATCAAAAAATTACTTAAACAGGGGGAAAATGTTCCTGATGCTTTCTTTAGCTTTTCTGGTGTAATACAAGATATTTTAAAGGAGGCAGAGGGAGACGGGCGTGTTTCACATTTATTAGCCCTTGCGGAGGATTTTCTCTCAGACTCCTCCTGCCTGATGCCCAATAATGAGTCCGGAGCCGTGGTGGCTGCTCTGCCAAAGAATGAACGTAAAACTGAGACGGCTGCTTCACCCCTGGCAGAGACTAAGGGGGACATTGAGATCACAGGCAGCCCTGCGGCTGCCCTGGCCTCACATGCCCCCTCCCTTATTGATGAGCCTATCCCTGCTGCTGAATTAATCCCTCCTTTGTTAAAGCCTCCCACCCTGGTCAAATCCTATAAAAAGATCTACCCTGTTATTCATAAGAATGCAGCAGGCGATGACTGGCTTGACCCTTCTTCAGAAATCATCCTGGAAGAAGCGGCAGCACATTACAAAAGGGGGAGATATGACCTACCTCCCCTTTCTCAGTCCCAAGCCTTTTTTTGCCAGCCGCCAAATAGGTGAGAGGAGCCTTCACTGGCACTCTCCACCTCCCTGTGTCACTCCCGCTCCCAACACCCCTAGCGCTCCCATTTGTCATAGGGAGACAATGACAGGACAAATGGGCCCCTCTATACCTGGAATGCAGGGTCTCTTAGAGACCAAGAAATCTCTTCTAAACCAGATCACCAATTTAAAAGATGTCCTCTCTAAAAAAAGAGAATTGAGAGATCTAACCAAACAGATACAGGAATTACAGGCCAACCTTACAGGAGAAGCCAATATCACCCTTCCCACCACCTTTGGTAATCCCCCTCACACAGACTCCCCACGAAAGTCACAGATCAAACCAAAAGTAGACAAGACTAAAAGGGCACTGACTGCAGTGTCCCTCTCTTTCCCAGTAGTGACCTGCTCTGGCGCTCAATGCCAGGATGTGGGGGAACAGGCAGACACCACTCAGGGTGCTGACAGAGATACTAAGGTTGTGGAACAGGGGTCTTCGGCATCGGAGGGAGAGGAGGAGGACCCAGTGGAGAATCATGACATTGACAAAGTTATATATAAAAAACTAAAAATAAAACATCTAAAGGATTTACACTCAGCAGTCAAAAATTATGGCATTAATGCACCCTTCACAATTTCAATTCTTGAAGGGCTGGGGCAAGGGGGTAATCTGTTGCCTCATGAATGGAATAAGATGGTTCAGTCAGTGCTAACTCAGAGCCAGTTTTTAACCTGGAAGGCTGAATTTATAGACAGGGCTGAAACACAGGCCGTCATAAATAAGAAAAGTCCTCAGGCGGCTTCATGGTCCTCTGACAAGATTACAGGGAGAGGCAAATATGCCACAGAGGAAAAACAACGGAAACTCCCAGCAGGGCTTCTGGCACAGACGGCCCAAGCGGTGCTGGCGGCCTGGTGAGCTGTGCCCTTGACAGGGGCAGCCACCACCTCCCTGTCTAAGATAGTCCAAGGCAACAGCAAACCCTATGCCCAGTTCGTTGCCAGGCTGCTAGAAGCGGCTGAAAGAATCCTAGGAGAAGATGGTTTAGAAAATATTGTGGTCAAGCAATTAGCTATAGAGAATGCCAATGCAGCCTGCAGGGCGGCCTTGAGGGACAAAACTAAGGCTATAGAACTCAATGGCATGATTAAGCTGTGTAGCAAAGTAGCCTCATTTGATCATAAAATTTCCAAGTCCATTAATATGGCAATAGGTGCCATGCTCCAGGCACCTGCCAGAGGGCCTAACAATGGAACCAAAACCTGTTTCAAATGCGGGCACCCAGGACATTTCGCCAGGGAATGTACTGGCACTCAGGGCAAAGGATCATCCTTTTATGATAATCTGAGAAACCCACCCCCAGGGCTATGTCCTAGATGCAAAAGGGGACGGCATTGGGCCAGAGACTGTCACTCCAAGACTGATGTTAACGGCCAGCCTTTATCTGTGGTCTCGGGAAACAGGCTGCAGGCCCCGTTTCGGGGCCCCACCCATCCATCACAGCCCCGTACAACCCACAACAACCCCTTCAACAATGATCAAGAACAGGGAACCCCACTGCCCCAGACAGCCTTGGCCCGACTTGCTCAGGCCTATCCCGAGCCACACCAGGAAGTGCAGGACTGGGCCTCTGTTCCTCCACCACCCGGATTGTAATCCCGGAAGAGGGCACAGTGATTATAGAGACCGGGATCCTTGGCCCCCCCCCCCCCCCCCCGATGTTCTTTCTTATTATAGGCCGAGCTTCCAGCTCGCTGCAAGGACTCTCTATCATTCCTTCCATAGTTGATTCTGATTATCAGGGAGAGATAAAATTCCTGGCCTTAGCCTCTCCGGGTCCTATCTCCATCCCTGTGGGCCAATGTATTGCTCAGGCTCTCCCTCTCCCGATGGTCGGACAATTTCCCCATAAGGGTCCAACTCGTGGCCTTTCAGAACCAGGATCATCGGACATATTCTGGGTCCAACAATTAATGGAGAGCCGGCCTATGATTAAATTTTCTCTGGAGGGAAAACTATTTCTGGGCCTTTTGGACACAGGTGCTGATGCCACTGTCATAGCCAAAAAATATTGGCCTGACTCATGACCACTGGAGCCCACTGCCACACATTTAAGGGGATAAGCCAAATCCAAAATACACTACAAAGCTCTAGATTCCTAAAATGGGAGGACCCCGGGGGAAATATTGGAACAGTAAGGCCCTTTGTGGTTGAAGGGTTGCCAATAAACCTGTGGGGAAGAGATATAATGACACAGATGGGGTCATCATGATGAGTCCCAATGATAAAGTGACCCAAATGATGCTAAAGACAGGCTTTCTGCCTGGCAAAGGGTTAGGAAAGTTTGAACAGGGGCAAACTCAGCCCATCATGCCCATCCCCAAGCTGGACAAAAGGGGATTAGGGACAGACCTTTTTTCCTAAGGACCACTGCTCCTCCTGCACACCAAGCCAATAAAATAACTTGGAAGTCGGACAACCCTGTTTGGATAGACCAGTGGTCCATGCCTCAGGAAAAGGTTCAGGCTGTCCTCCATTTGGTGCAGGAACAATTAGAGCAAGGGCATCCTGAACCTTCCACATCTCCATGGAACACTCCCATCTTTGTAATAAAGAAAACAACTGGAAAATGGAGGTTGTTACAGGATCTTAGGGAAGTAAATAAGACTATGGTCCCCATGGAGGCGTTACAGCCCAGATTGCCATCTCCTGTGGCCATCCCAAAAAAATATTTTAAGATTGTTATAGATATTATAGATTGCTTTTTCTCTATCCCCCTGCATCCTCTGGATTGCAAACGATTTGCCTTCTCTATACCTGTTGTGAATCATGTTGGACCCAAGCCCTGATTTCAATGGAAAGCATTGCCCCAAGGTATGGCCTTTTCACCCACATTGTGTCAAAAATATGTAGCTCAATCTATTGACCCAGTGAGGGCCCAGTACCCAGATGCCTATATTATACACTGTATGGAAGATCTATTAATAGCAGGGGAGTCTGAAAAAAGGACACAATATGTGGCCCAAAGGGTAATCTTTACACTTCAAAGCTGAGGATTTTGTATAGCCCCAGAAAAGATACAGACCCAATACCCCTTCTTATTTTTAGGATTTGAGTTACATCCAAAACTTCCTTATACCCAGAAAATTCAGATCAAGAGAGGCAAGCTCTGTTGTCTTAATGACTTTCAAAAACTTCTGGGGGATATAAATTGGCTACAACCTTATTTAAAAATGACCAAGGGAGAGGTACGTCCCTTCGAAGATATTCTCAAAGGGGATTCTGATCCTGGGTCCCCCAGATATCTTACTGTAGATGCAGAAAAGGCACCACAAAAAATTGAGTCAGCCATTGCCCAACAATACATAGGATATTTTGAGCCGGCCTCACCTTTATATCTGATTGTTTTTTCTACAGAATTTGCCCCCAGGGGACTGCTTTGGCAAGAACCCGTGCCCTTACTTTGGGTACACCTTCCTGTTGCTAAAAGAAAAATCCTTCCCACCTACCCCTCTTTGGTTTGCCAATTGATCATGCTGGGGGTAAAAACTTCCACACGATACTTTGGGCGAGACCCTGATGTTATTATTATGCCATATGATAAGGAACAGCTTGAATGGCTATGCACCTGTAGTCCTGATTGGGCCATCCTTGTTTGTACCAATATAGGGACATTTGATACACAGATGCCCAGTAATAAACTCCTACAATTCTTTTCCCCTTACTTCTTTTGTTTTTCTCAAAAATACCCGAATGGAGCCCATCCCAGATTCCCCTGTGCTTTTCATAGATGGGTCAAAAAATGGCAGGGCTGCCTATGTCTTCAATGGCCAAAAGAATGTTATGACAACTCTTTTCATGTCAGCTCAGTTGGTGGAGTTATATGCTGCACTTGTTGTCTTTAAAGATTTTAAAAATTGCTCCTTTAATTTATATTCAGACAGTCGATATGTGGTAGTGGCTTTACAGGCTCTAGAAATGGTCCCAGTAATTCAACCTATTACTTCCACCTTCCAAATTTTTTCTGAATTGCAAAAGTTAATCCGACAGAGGTCATTACCATTTTATGTTGGCCATATTTGTGCCCACATAGGCCTGCCTGGACCCTTGGCTCAGGGAAATGAGCTTGCTGATTCTGCTACACGTTCTATCTTAATTTCTCATCTGGAACATGACCAGATAGCAGCCGCTCGTGAGGCTCACCGCCTTCATCATCTCAATGCTCAAACTTGGAGACAAAGGTTTTCAATTACCAGGGAGCAAGCTAGGGAAATTGTAAAAAGCTGTAAAAACTGCCTGATGCTCCTACCTGAACCCTATTATGGAGTAAACCCCAGAGGGCTTATACCTGGACAAATATGGCAGATGGATGTCACCCATGTTCCCTCTTTTGGTAAATTAAAGGTCATACATGTTACTGTAGATACCTTCTCTGGATTTATTTGTGCCTCCACTCACAGTGGAGGAGCCACCAGAGATGTTATTAATCATATGTTACATGTCTTCACAGTGCTGGGCCAGCCAAAATGTGTAAAAACTGATAATGGCCTGGGATATACTAGTAATAAATTTAAACAGCTTTGTTTACAATTAGGAATTAAACACATCACTGGAATACTCTATAACCCTCAAGGCCAGGGTATTGTGGAGCGAGTTCACCAAACTTAAAAATACTCTTAGTAAACTCAGCTCACAAGAGACACTGTTTCCCTTTAAGGGGAACCAAAAGGCTCTGCTTTCTCATGCCCTTTTTGTGGTAAATTTTTTGACATTGGATATTTTTGGAAAATCTACGGCCGAATGGCACTGGTACCCAGAGACCAAACAAGGGTATGCTCAGGCCCTTTGGAAAGACCCAATTACCGGAAAGTGGGGCGGCCCTGATCCAGTTATTATTTGGGGAAAACTGTCTGCATGTATCTATGATTCCAAGGAGAATGGGGCTCACTGGCTACCTGAGAGACTGGTCAAGCCATATACTGCCCCAAAAACCCAATCTAAAATTGATGGCCAAGATTAATGATCATCACTGTTTATGATGTCCAGGCCTTAACCCTGAGGCAAAGATTTTTCTCTCTCTCTCTTCAGGTGTTGTTGAAGCCTCCTACAGAATGAGGAATTCTGCCCTTACCTGCCTTATCATGTGGCTCGCGCTGATGCCTGCTATTGACACCAACTCCAGCCCTCATCTCTCAGTTCAACAGACCTGGCTTGTTGTGAACCCCAATACTGGAACCATTGCCAATTCCATCTCCTCCAGCACATTCCCAAAAGAGACAAGATTCCCAGACCTATATGTAGATCTTTGTGATATAGTGGGGGGGAGATTGGGACCCCTCTGATCAGGCATTCTTCCCAGGGTATGGCTGTTCCTCTCCAGGGCGACGTCATAGTACCAGAAATCAGAGATTTTATGTCTGCCCTGGACATGGTCAGTCCCAAGCCCAGTTAAAAAAGTGTGGAGGCCTGGGGGATGGCTTCTGCACTGCCTTGGGTGTGTGAAAGCTCCCGTCACATCTGGTGGTCTCACCCTGTAAAAAATGACCTCATCAAGGTCGAGGCTTGGGATCGCAACATGTTGGGTACAGGCAAGTGTGATGGACAGCCCTGCGGACCCTGCTATGATTCTTTAAAATGGCCTGGCAGATCATGGGCCACTCCAGGGGGCCGATGCAACAGACTGAAAATTATATTCACACCTCAGGGTAAGATTGTTGACTGGACACAGGGCTTCACTTGGGGACTCCACCTGTACCGAACAGGCTATGACCCAGCCACAAACTTTACCATTTGACTCCAAGTTGAAACGGGGCCTGCCATTCCTATTGGACCGAATCCTGTATTGCCCGCTCAAAAGACACCTTCTAAGACACGCCCCACATCACTTGCTGCCTCTAATCAGTCCCCTAATTATGCCATCATCAGGGCACCCAGCCCGAGTATGGGTCCCAACACCACTCAATCCCCTTCACCTCTTGAAACAGGGGACATATTGCTTGTGTTGGTCCAGGGAGCTTATCTGGCCCTAAATGCCACAAATCCAAACAAAACCTTGGTTTGCTGGCTCTGCCTTACCTCCAGTCCCCCTTATTATGAAAGAATCGCCTTTCAGTCTGTTGCCAGTAACCTCACTTCCCTGAGCAATAGGTGTCAAACTAGGCCCCACAAATTGACACTCACTGAGGTCACTGGACAAGGTTCCTGTTTAGGCAAGGTCCCACCAACCCATAGCCACCTCTGCAACCAAACTCTGACACTCTATAAAGGGAGCTATTATCTTGAGGCACCCGACAGGTCCTACTGGGCCTGCAACACAGGATTGACCCCTTGCATGTCTGCTCAGATATTTAATGATTCTCATGAATTTTGTGTGATGGTCCAGCTATGGCCTTGTGTCACTTATCATGAAGAAAGCACAGTGATGGAGTCCTTTGAACAAAGGGGCAGATACACTCCAGAACCTGTGTCTATGACTATAGCCCTCTTGTTAGGTATTGGAGGTATTGCTGCAGGAATTGGTACAGGGACTAGTGCCCTTATACAGAACAACCACCTTATGCAGCTACAAATGGCTATGACTACTGATCTAGAAGCCATAAAGAAATCTATTTCTTCTCTTGAGGGGTCCTTGACCTTGCTCTCAGAAGTTGTGCTACAGAATAGAAGAGGTTTAGATTTGCTTTTCTTGAAGGAGGGAGGCTTATGTACAGCCTTAAAGGAAGAATGCTGCTTTTATGCCGATCACACTGGAATAGTTAGAGAATCTATGGATAAATTAAGAGAAAGATTGGCCCAAAGAAAGCGTGACTTTGAGAATCAAAACAACTGGTTTGAGGACTGGTTGAAAGGATCCCCTTGGCTTTCTATCCTGATCCCCACCCTCCTTGCCCCCCTGATTATTTTCCTTCTCCTCCTCACCTTTGGTCCTTGGGCTTTTCAACGGTTAATGCAATTCATAAAAAATCAGATCGATTCGGCTCTATCAAAAACCATCTCAGTAGACTATCATCATTTAGAGACTCCAGATCAAACTGTCAAAACAGGTGAAAGGCTAAGGTTCAGTACCCTACAAACCTAAAAACCCCTTGAAACTAAAGGCTAGAGGGTACTCAATGACTGGATTAGTATGGGGCCTGTGCTGGGGGCACAATGTACAGAGGTCGTTGAGACTGGCTCAACATGGCACGTTGCCAGACACAGAATGTACCCCATATAGCCTAAGACAGGGGCCCTCTCGAGTCATGACCAAAGCCTGCTTTGGCCATTTTAGACAAAAAAGGGGGAATTGTTGGGAACCTAAAACTGGATGACTGTGCCTTGACCTTTCTTGCTTGGATGATCTGGCATAAGTGCACCCTCGACTTGCAAAAACAATCATTCCCAGAAAAAACCACAAAATGTACTTTTAGATTAACTTTTGATTGATTGGTTGCTCAAGCATTGGACCAAAGAGACCTCACCCTGACCCTTTTCTAATTGATTGATCGATTGCTCAAGCACTGGACCAAAGAGACCTCACCCTGACCCTTTTCTAATTGATTGATCGATTGCTCAAGCACTGGACCAAAGAGACCTCATCCTGACCCTTTTCTAACAATTTTCCATCTCCCTCCCTTCCCCTCATACCCACCAGTATATAAGCTTGCTTCCCTTTGCAATAAATGAGACCTTGACGCGACTCAGACTGACTCTGTCTTTGTTTATGCGCCTGGTCTCCTTCCTCTCTCGCCCCCACTGGTCTTTCAGGAGGTGCCTCCTCAGGTCCGACCTAATAACCTGGCCTGTAGGACGGGTCAATTGACCAGGGTAATGAAAGCAAGAAACATGCTATTGTCATCGAGAAGCAAAAAATTCTGTATTGAGCAATTACATTTCAAATATGTAAAGTCCGTTCCAGATCTTTTCAATAAGTGCTTAGAAATACAGGCCAGAGACTCACAAAATGCGCCCTGAGTTGGGATGCTTCTAAGCACACAGCCTGCGTTCCCCCAGAGGACTACCCTTGAGTCTGGCAGTCAGTCTACTGACTTATTGCAACAATGAGGCTATACAGCAGAGGAACTGTCTGGTATCTGCCAGAAAAAGACAAGAACATTCAGCACAGGTCTGTTAAAGGTATGTTAAGATAGAGATGAAGTCACTCATCAACCGCTCCCAGGAAAGCCAGGTTGCCAAGACAAGAGCTGACCTAAGTCCAGACTGAGACAGGTCACAGGGTCTTGTTTCCATGGGAACTACAAAGTTAAGATCAGTGTTCAGTATTAGGACTACTAAATAATTGGGTTGATTATGAAAAGCAAAGTGGCTTGGATCTGCCAATTGAAAATATACATGGGAGCTAGGGGTGTAGCTAAGTGGGAGAGCACTTGCCTAGCATGTCTAAGGCTCAGGATTCGATCCTCAGTGCTACATAAAACAAAATAAAAAATCAGAATAGGTTGGGGCTGACGACCTGGCTCCAGTGGTAAAATGCTTACCTACCACAAGAGAGACACTACAAAAGGAAAATGTGCATGCTTTATTCTAAGTATATATATATATATATGTGTGTGTGTGTATATGTTCATTTATGTGCATGTATGTGTGTACCCCATGTGGACAGATGCTCAAGGAGGCCGGAGGGCTTTGGATGCCCTAGAACTGGAGTGATGGTTGTGAGTAGCCATATAAGTGCTGGGAACTGAAGCTGGATCCTCCACCAGAGAAGAAAGCACTCTTAACTGCTCAGCCATCTTTCCAGCACCACATCTTTCATTCTTGCTACAACAGCAAACTTCTGACCATGGCTGTCATGATCTTAAGAGTGGAATTTCTTGGGGATTGGGAGATGGATCTGCAGTTAAGACACTCACCTTCAAGCATGTATGCTAGGTAGGTGTGGTGGTCCATTTGTAACTCCAGCCTTGGAAAGCAGAGATAGGGAATTCCTAGCAAGCAAGACCAGCCATACAGGCAGGCTCTGGGTTTGATTGATAAACCCTAGCTCAAAGAGTAAGACAGTAGAATGATGGAGAATGATTCTTGACAGCAGCCTCAGGGCTCTACATGCAGGTGCACACATGTGTATGCACAGGGAAATACATGCAGAAACATCCATATACATACACACAAACCTACCCACACACAAAAAAATGGAGGAGCAGGCTGAGTAGCTTCAGTACTTAGTTGCTGGCCTCAGTTCTTGTTCTGTCAGAGAACATTGTTTCCAGCAGGGGTGGTAGCTCACACATTTAATCCCAGCATTTGGGAGGCAGAGGAAGGCAGATCTTCATGAGTTTGTGGCCAGCCTGGTCTACAGAGCAAGGTTCAGGACAGCCAGAGCTACACAGGGAAACCCTGTCTAAAACAAACAAACAAAATACATTGTTTACCTGAAGAAAAACCATTTTATCTGTGCCTGTCTCTCTCTGCCTGTTGAACGAAATGTAGTTTTTACTTTCTTAGTCTGATTTCATTTTAGTTTCTCAATACTCCACCACCCCCATTCATCCCCATCTTTGCCCAATCACACAGGACATTTTTTTCTTTCCCTGTTCCTTTACTGGAAGAATGAGTCAACAAAATCAATTCCTTCCCTTTCTCTTCACAAGTAAGGTGAGTCAGCTCACTGTGGGTAGTGCCTGCCCTCTCCAACTCCAAGCTGCCCCCCTTCCCAGGTACAGCCCAGGAAAGGCCTGAGAGACCTGACAGTCCCAGTCTCAGCCTCTAAATCACCCTTCTACAGGACGGACTTGCACAGGATAGAGCTAGTGGGCATTTGGCAGGACCCTTCACCGAGTCTATGAGCAGCCAGGGTATCTCCACTGCATCAGCCTCATGCATCACCTGGGACTTCCCAGGCAGGCCAGAGCTCCAGGATGCTGACTCTATTGGTCTGGTGTGGCCTTCAGACACCGGGATCTATTTGATACCTACCCAGGGCTAGGGAGATGGCTCAAAGATTGAGAATGAATACTGCTCTTGCCAGAATTCAGTTCCTAGCACCCACACTGGGTGGCTCAAAATACCAATAACTCCAGCTCCAGGGGACCCGATGCCCTTTTCTGGCCCTCTGGGGAACTTATACTCACATGGGCAAGCACATGCTCATACAAAATTAAAAGATGCATTTTTTTAAATATACCTACCCAGTGCTACTTTTGGCAATAGTCAGCTCATAAAAGTATTCTAGAAGTTCATTCCAAGCTATATGAGGGGTGTAATTTGCCACCTGAAGCCTCTCTGAATCCCACAGGCAGCCTGGGCCTATTAGCTCAGGTCATCCCACAGCCCAGCACACAGCATATGCTCTGACCTCCAGGCATCTGAGCAGGTAAGTGAGATTTCTGAAAGAGCAAGAACACTAAAGAAATGAACAAACCAGGCTGGAGAGATGGTTCAGTGGTTAAGAGCACTAGCTGTTTTTCTAGACGACTGGGGTTTTATTCCCAGCACCCATATGGCAAATCACAACTGTCTGTAACTCCAGTCCCAAAGGATCTGATGTCCTCTTCTGGCCTCCATGAGTACTAGGCACATACACAGTGCAAAGACATGCATGCAGACAAAACATCCCTTCACATAAAAAAGAGACAAATAGGACCGGGCAGTGGTGGCACACACCTGTAATCCCAGCACTCGGGAGGCAGAGGCAGATGGATCTCTGTGAGTTCGAGGCCAGCCTGGTCTACAAAGCGAGTTCCAGGACATCCACAAAGCTACACAGAGAAACCCTGTCTTGAAAAACCAAAGAGAGAGAGAGGGGGGGGGAGAGAAATAAAATTTAAAAAACAAAAACCATGGGTGGGGGAGTAAACAAATCAACAACAACTGTGATTCTGAGCAGATGGAAGGACAGACAGAAAGAGGCCTATGTACTTGTTTTCTGTTCTGGGGCCCCAACTTGCCAAATCAGTATCTGAGTCTAAAGGGAAGAAAAGAATTGGGGAGGGGTGCTGAGGCAAAGGAGAAGGGAACATTGTGGAAGGGGCTGGAGAAGAACACAGGAGTTCCACAGACGGAGCAGAATGCTGCGAGATGCTGTCTTCTGGACACATGGCTGCCGGCATGGATGGAGGAGGGGCTCATGGGGCCTCACCTTAACAAGAAGCTATTAGCAGCTAATCACTCCTGGGTATGGAGAGTCCTTTAAGTATGTGGCTGCTGGTATGTCACCCCAGAGAAATGCTCCACAACCATGTACATGCTGGCAGCACTAACTCAGTTATTTTAAAATAAAAAGAGACTATGAAGATGGGAGAGGAACATGTCTGGTAGGGTCCAGGGTGAGTGGGAGGGGGAAATGGGGCTGGATCTGACTAAGATACATGCATACATACAAATACACACACACACACACACACACACACACACACACACATATATATATGTATGTATATTAAAGTTTTATTTATTATTATTATTATTATTATTATTATTATTATTATTTTGGTTTTTTGAGACAGGGTTTCTCTGTGTAGCTTTGTGCCTTTCCTGGATCTTGCTCTGTAGACCAGGCTGGCCTCAAACTCACAGAGATCCACAAGGACCACATGGCTCTGCCTCCCGAGTGCTGGGACTAAAGGCGTGCGCCACCACTGCCCAGCTAAAGTTTTATTTTTAATTTTGTGTAAGCTGTGCGTCTGTGTGCACGTGTGTGCCCATGAGTGTAGGTGCCAATGGGGCCAGAGTGTCAGATCTCCTGGAGCAGGGGCTACAGGCTGTCTTAAGTCACCTGACATGGGTGCTGGGAATAGAACTCAGGTTCTCTTTAAGAGCAGTCCACACTCTTAACCATTGGAGCATCTCTCCAGTCCCACAATGTATATATAGACCTGTTTCCCTTCAGAGACAGGGTCTCACTATGTAGCTCTGGCTGCCTTACAACTCACTATTTAGACCAGGCTGGCCTTGAACTCACAGAGATATGCCTGCCACTGCCTCCCAAGTGCTGAATGAAAAGCATGTGTCATGATTCCCAGTTTCAAACTATATATTTTTTTAAAGAAACTGAAAACAGAAGAGGAGGGAGAAGAAAGTCAGGCAGGTCTCAGAGGCCCTGGGAGGCGAGTTGTCCTCTTTTGCTAGGAATGTGGAATTGCATTTAAAAACAAGGCATAGAAAAACAAAAAAATTAACAAAGCAAAAACAAACAAACAAACAAACAAACAAAAACAGGACCAAGGAACAGGCCAAATAGCAGCACAGAGATGCAGCCAGCCATATATTTATAAAGGGAAGTCTATAAGAGAAATATCTGAGTTTCTGCAACATATATGAGGAGAGGAGAGAGAGAGAACCAGTAAGCAGAAGGAACATGAAAGTTACCACATACTATACAGGCAAATCACTCTTCAGGAGGTTGGGGGTGGGAGGGTGCAAGTCCTAGGCCAAGCTGGGCTACACAGGCAGACCCCATCTCCAAAGCCATCACATGAGACTATGGTGTGTGGGTATCATACAGGGCTATCCTCCCAGCCCAGCTGCCACCACCATCATCAGATCAGCTCTGACTACCTGAAGAAGACCCTCAGGGTAGAATGTGGACATCACAGAAGGAAGAGTAGGGAGGGTCTCGGAACCCTCACTGCTGTGTCCAGGCACTGCTCCTCCCAACAGTCACATGCAGCTCTGTCCTAATTGCACATGGCCTCAGATTAGAGGAGATAGATGGGGAAAGATAAGGGGAGGAAGCCCCACCTACACATGCATGGGGAAGGCACTCATCCATGCCGGGTAGGGATCTTCCAGTGTGGCAGCTTCAGAGCTGCCCATGCTCTGGAAGTCAGCCTCACACACTTATTGGTTCCCCAGAGTAAACTCTGGTGGAATCACACCTCAGTTTGTCTTTGGAGCTTTAGGAGCAGGGGTAGGCATTGTTTCCATCTCTCACAGGGAAGGCATTTTAGCAACAGTGGGACTGACAGGGGGTGTCAAACCAACAATTTCAAAAAGCAGTTAACAATCATGATGTTAAGAAATAATGAGGGCTGGAGAGAGGGCTCAATGGTTAAGACGCTGTTGCTCTTGCAGAGGACCCAGGTTTGATCCCCAGTATCCACATGGTGCCTCACAATCCGTATTCCACATGGTAGAATCACTAGATGTAATTTTAGTTCCAGGGGATCTGACAACCTCGTCTGAACTCAAGGGCACCAGGCACACACATGGTGCATAGACATATATGTGAGCAAACACGCATACCTATAGAGTAAAATAAGTAGGTCTTTTAAAAAAGGAAAAGAAAATTGAAATAATGAGAGACTGGAGAAACAGCTTAGCAGTTAGAACTTTTGCTGATCTTTCAAAGGACCCGAGTTCTGTCCCTAGCATCCATGTCACATAGCTTACAGCTGTCTGTAACTCCAGCTCAAAGGGACAACTGCACACATGTGTGCATATATACACACACAGATGTATAAATAATAAAATATTATTTTAAAAATGAATAATGAGTGTGGCATGATGGCACACACCTGTAACCCCAGCCCTGAGGTGAAAACAGGAGGATCTGGAGTCCAGTCAAAGTCATTCTCAGATTCTCAGGCATATAGCAAGTTCAAGGCCAGCCTGGGCTACATCGAGCCCTGTCCAAAAAAAAAAGCTAGGTGGGTGGTGGTGGCAATGGCGCACACCTTTAACTCCTTTGATCCCAGCAATCAGGAGGCGGAGGCAAAGGCAGGTGGATCTCTGAAACCAGTCTAGGCTACCACGTGAATTCCAGGACAACTACAACTACACAGAAACCGTCTCAAAAGAAATAAAATAAAATAAAGAGTGGGGGTTAGGCTGATGTGGTGTGGGGAATATTGCACTCACATTAACACTAGTTTTAATTAATTTGTTTTTTGGGGTTTTTTTTTGTTTGTTTGTTTTGAGACAGGTTTCTCTGGGTAGATTTGATGCCTGTCCTGGATCTCGCTCTGTAGACCAGGCTGGCCTTGAACTCACAGAAATCTGCCTGCTTCCTGTGCTACCACTGCCCAGCAATTTTAATTAATTTTTTAAAGATTTAATTTTTTTTAAATTTTTAAGTGTGTGTGTGTGTGTGTGTGTGTGTGTGTGTGTGTATGTGTGGTTTCGCTCTGGAGGCCAGAAGAGGGCATAGCATCTGACCACCTGGACCTGCAGCTATAGGCAGTCCCTGATGAGGGTGCCAGTAACCATTGAATAATCCAAACTCAGGTCCTCTAGAAGACTATTTGTATGCTCTCTAACTGATGAGCCACCTTTCCAGCCCCCAGTTTTCAAACCCCTGTAACAAGCTGCACTGTGGAGGACATTCACTTCTGGAGCATGATTCCCTCAAAGCCTGCAGCTCTATCCACCCATGCGGAATGCACTAGGTACACCCAAACCTAAGATATGCTCTAAAATATCCCAGCTGTTCTTCACAACACTGTTGAGGTCAAAAATTGAAGAAAATTGTGAGAAACTCAGACCAAAGGATACAAAAAGGACATGCCACCCAAAAGCAACCTGGAACCCTAGAAACCAAGAGACATTAACATAACAAAGTACAATTCATCCTGGAGTGTGCTGATTTTTATCTAATATTATTTATTTTATTATTCACACATTAAATAGATTTTTGGTTTTAACTTTTATTTGGTTGTGTTTTTTTAACTTTTTACTTTTGGCAGTGAGTGGTTTCAAGACAGGGTTTCTCTGTGTAACAGCCTTGACTGTCCTGGAACTCACGTTGTAGACCAGAGTGATCTCAAAGTCACAGAGATCCGCCTTCCTCTGCCTACCAAGTGCTGGGATAAAAGGTGTGCTCTACCATCACACGGTTCGGCTTTACTTTTATGTGTATGATGTTCTGCCTGGGTATTGTGTGTGCACATGTATGTATGTGTGGTGCTGGCAGAGGTCAGAAGAGGGCACCAAGTTGCCTGGAAGTAGAGTTACAGATAGTTGTCAGCCACCAGGTGGATGCTGGGAATCAAACCTTGGTTCTCTACAGACCTCCATCCATTTTTGTGAGACTTGTAATCCTAAATGGTCTGGCACTCACTCTGTAGACCAGGTTGGCCACAAACTAGAAGAAATCCACCTGCCTCTACCTCTCAAGTGGTTGGGATTAAAGACAGGCACCACTTCACCCACCTATTGATTTATTTTAATTTTTTGTGTGCCACACATGTATGGGCACCCATAGGAGCCAGAAAAGGGTATCAGATTCCCCTGGAGATGAAGTTACAGGCTATGTGGGCCAGCCACCTAACACAGGTGCTGGGATCTGATCTTGGGTCCCATACAAGGCCAGCAAGCACTCCTAACTGCAGAGCCATCTCTCCAGCCACCAATTTTGATTTTCTATTTTTGACAAAAGGACCTTGGCTCTGTGAGATATTAAAGGACTTTGTGTGAGAGTTGCTCGGGAATTCTTTAACTTTTACAAATCTAAAGCATTTCTTTCTTTCTTTCTTTTTTCAAAGCTAGATATGGTACCTGAGGAAGTACAGCTGGAGTTTTCCTATGGTGTCCACACACAGGGGAACACAAATGCTATACACTCACACAACATCCTCATTTTTAGATATACCCACTGTCTAGTGAGTCAAGGAAGTGACAGAATGTTCTGGTTTACTTCAAAGCAACTTGTTGGCCATGGGTGGGGAGGAATACAGGTGAAACAAGCCGGCCTTAAACTGGCAAAGCTGATGTTGGATGATAGGCATCCAGGGTTTGGAAGATGAAAGGCTCTGGTTTTGTGGTTGAAAACCTCTAGACTAAGGACCACTGACATAATATGCAGTTCTTTCTCCATGATACAAGTACCTTTGTCCTGTCCACAGGACGGAAGCCATGCAACGTGCTGACCTGCCTCATTGGATCCCTCTTTGTTTGCTTTAGAAGGCTGTAAAACATTAAGGAGCTAGGCTGCCTTGGAAGTCACTGAATCTGACTGTGAACTGCAGTGTCTCACCTGAAAACTAGAGGACATTGTACCTGTCACAAAGGGCCATAAAATTTTCATAAGCCAATATGCAGGGGGCGGGGCAGATGCTTGGCCACCAGTGTGGTGGGTATTGTGTTCCCCGAAATATTGTGTGTCCCCCAAAATAAACAAATCTGGGGTCAGAGAACAGACAGCCACCAGAACAAAGCCAAAAATGGTGGCTAGAAAATGGGAAGAGTAAGGTATAGCAGAAGTTGGGTGGTGGTGGTACACACCTTTAATCCCAGCACTTGGGAGGCAGAGCTATCGGATCTCTGAGTTCAAGGCCACTTTAGAAACAGTTTAGCTTGGTGACCCATGCCTTTAATCCCAGAAACCCAACCTTTAATCCCAGGGAGTCCGGGCAGGAAGAGAAAGATATATAAGGCATGAGGACCAGGAACTAGAGGAGAAAAGCATTTAGTTAGTTAAGCATTTGGTTGGTTAAGCATTCAGGCTTTGGAGCAACACAGTTCAGCTGAGAGCCACTGGGATGAGGACTCAGAAGTGTCCAGCAAGGTGAGATAGCTGTGGCTTGTTCTGTTTCTCTGATCTTCCAGCATCCACCCCAATAACTGGCCTCAGGTTTGATTTCATTAATACGACCTTTTAAGATTCCTGCCACACACCAGCATCATCTCATGGAGAGAAAAATAGCCATGGACAAAACCCATCCATCATCCTTTCTCTACATGCTGATCCTGCTCAGTCCTGCCCCTCCCCCTACCTTCCTTCATAGAGAGAACTTGAGCAGAGAAGGAGGGGCTTCCAGAGAGAAAGGAAGACCTCAGTTCCCCATCCTACTAAAAGCACTAGGGCTGTAGCTCAGTTGATAGAATGTTTGTCTAGCATGCACAAGGCCGTGGGCTTGGTTCCCAGCACCCCATAAAACTAGGTGTGGTGTTGAATGTCTGTAATCCCTGCACTACAGAGGTGGAGGCAGACAGATCAGAAGTTCAGGGTCATCCTTGACTACATGGTAAGATTGAGGACAATATCAACTTCATGAGACTCTGGGGTGGGGGGAAGCTGAGACGAGGTAGAGATCTGAGGGTGCTGTCTGAGTGGGCTCTGGGAATGAACCATGGTTAATGAACCACTGTCCACAGACATTTGCCAGGCCAGTGAAGGTTATTATCAGCAGTCATTAGACACCCACTGTGTGCCAAACACTGAGAACAGGACCCAGGACCCGGATGAAGATGGCTGGGCCCAGGCAAGAGGTAGAGACAGGAGGATCAGATATCCAAAGTCATCCTCGGCTACATAGAGAGTTTAGAGGGCAGCACCTGAAGGACCCTGCCTACTCAGAATATATGTAACAAACTACTGTGACTTTAGAATTACTTCTTAATGAGTGGAACAATGTTGCCATTTTACAAGATTCCTAAAGGACAATTTAGATAAAATTTGGCCAGTAGTTGCAATCACACACTCATAAGTCAATTTCATTCAATTCCACAAACCCCACTGCAGAGCCTCACTCATTCATAAAGCTCTGTGACATCCTTTGGCCACCAGACACTATGCTAATGTGATAACCTCACAGCAGAGGGGAACACTATGACAAGGTAGGTACAATCCCTGATCCCAAGAATGGGCCCTGCAGAACTTCGGGTCCCTTTAGATTAGAAGTCTGTATCTCAAAGTAGAGAAAACCACTGTACCGTGTTTAAGGATGCTGCCTGTATGGGAATCACCTGATCACACCCGCATTGCTGGGAGTCTGCCTTAGAGAAAGGGGAAGGATTGGAAGAAGGCCAGAGCAGAACTGGTAGCCGGGGACCTATCAGGGGCTCCCATATTGGCCCAAGATATAGGTGACAGAGTCTGACTTAGCCTTGGAGAGGGCAGCTATAAGACTTGTTGGGGAGAAGCTCTCACAGCTCTGGCTGGAATGAAGGGGCTAGGAAGTATAGAATCTAGGTTTATGACTCTAGCACTAGCATGGCACGCTGAGCTGTTTGCAGAGGGAGGGGCAGATGTGGAGGAAAGAGAAGTTCTCAGCATCCATAAATCAGATCCATTAAGCACCCTTTCTTATCAGGCCATTATGCTGCCAGCAATGGGAGCTCTGCAGAGGTTACCGTATACTTCACTTCTAGAGGTAACTGATATGAACGGCTGCAGGCACTAACCCTCCTCAAACACACTCACTCCAGTAGTGATCAGAGCAAATAGCCCAGTGCAGAAAGCCAATAAAAGGTACTCAGTAATGTCTGTTGAGAAAATAGATGTCCCAAGTGCCACCCAGATACCAGACACCAGGGAAAGAAACCCTTACTCAGGGCATGTTATGAAAACCTAACTGCCCCCGGGTAAGATCAACCCCTTTTCTCAGAGTTGAAGGCAACAGGGAATAGTACCGAAGAGTAAGCTGCAAGATTCCCACTGCGGATGCAGTGCGGGAGGGAGTTTGGCATTCTGATAGGACCAGAGTTGGTGGTTCCAAAGACAGCAAGTGTTTACCAGTTGGGGGTGCCTGCCTGGCTGAAGGATGAACAGAATGGGGAGTGGAGACGAATGGAGAGTCATTCAAGGCCAGGCACAGGCACCCCTAACCGCGTCACCATAGGAGGCATTTTACACTAGACATTAAGTCTCTCCAGATTCCTCCATGCTGAGACAGTCTATTTTTACCTGTCCTTAGTGCATGAGCTGGCTGTTTGGAACCTTGGGCTTAACAGGGACACTTTGCTCAGCCTGGAAGGAGGGGACTGGACCTGCCTGTACTGAATCCACCAGCGTTAAATGAATCCCCAGGGGAGTCTTGGTCCTGGAGGAGATGGGAATAGGGGGAGGGGCTGGGGGGAAGGTGGGGGCGGAGGTGGGAGGGGGAGGACAGGGGGAACCCATGGCTGATATGTAGAATTAAAGCACAAATATAAAAATGCCACGGTTTTGGTACAATAGCGTTCATGTCTGGAGAACTGCAAGGGGCATTGATGCAGAGAAAAGTATCTGACTACAAGACAAGTTTCACACAAGTGGCTGCCCTAGATAGCTCAAGCTATCTTTACTTATACTTCAAAAACAAGCAGGTTTTCCCACCATCCAGCATTAACCTCTGGAAAAAATGGGTATGTTTTTCCTCAACTTTTACATCAAAACAACTTTTGCATCAAACACACACACACATGTTTATAAAAAGGATCAAAACAAAAGTTCTTACTCTATGATGCAATTTTTGGACATACTAAATGAAGAGTCTCCCCAAACACAATCATACATACACATGCTTTCTCATTTTGATAACTTGTAAAGCAGTCAATCATCTTCATAAACTGGAACAGTATGATTTGGGGTATTCCCATGTCCTTGCCAAGAGTAGCCAGTGCTCTTACCCTGCAAGCCATCACTCCAGCATCCAAGAACTTATTTTATTTCTCCTAATACTTTTTATTTATTTTTTTGTTTTGTTTTTACATCTCAATAAAAATTTTCCCTCCCTTCCCTCTTCTTAATTCCTCCCTCCTTTTCCTTTTAGTGCCTTCCACCCACTCTTTCTCCACTGATTCTATTCAGATACAGGCCAGCCTCCCATGGATATCATCCATGGTATATAAAGTTGGAGGGAGACTAAGCACATCCTCTCTTACTAAGGCTGGATGAAGCAATCTGGCAGGAGGAAATGGTTCCAGAATCAGAGACAGCCCATGTTCTCACTGTTAGGAATCTCACAAGAACACATTACACAACTGTAACATGTATGCAGCCTAGGTCAGTTCCATTCAGGCTCCCTGGTTGTTGGTTCAGTCTCTGTGAGCCCACGGAACTTATTTCTTGTCTACAGATTCAACTGCTCTTCTTTCCTTAGGCCCTAGGACTTACCCAGTTTTATTTTTCATGTTACATGTATTCTTTCAATACTTGACTGATAATAAGAATACACATCAAAATCATAAAAATATAGATTAGAAAAATAAAACTTTCTTTTCCTTCATTCTTAAAGGTTAACGAGGAATGGAAATAAAAAGTAAAAGAGGCAAGATTACCGATTGTGTCTAACCTAATGTCAAAGAGAGATTTCTTCCCTTTTTTTAGATTTATTTATTTATTATGTATACAGAAGAGGGCGCCAGATCTCATTACAGATGGTTGTGAGCCACCATGTGGTTGCTGGGAATTGAACTCAGGACCCCGTGAAGAGCAGTTGGTGCTCTTAACCTCTGAGCCATCTCTCCAGCCCCGAGAGATTTCTTCTTTTAATGTTGAGTTCAGAAAGAACAGAAAATGAGAAATCCCTTTATACACAATGTTTATTCTCCCAGGTGATATATATCATTCTCTTTGCCATCTTCAGAATGAAGCTTTCCATATTCCAATATGTCAGAAACACTTGCATGTTTTCAGTCAGTTTTATACAGTAACAATTTTACAATTTACTTTATTTGTCATTTTTTAAAGAAAAAGCATTTTGCTGCTACTTTAACCAAAGAACAATTTAACTTAATACACCAAAAATTTTCATGCAATCTTTCCAATCAACTATTTGTAATTTTAATAACCAATTTTTTTGGTTCATTTTCTTGTTTTTCTATTCTGATTGCAGGTTCCCATCCATCCTCTCCTCTCAGTCCCTCACTGTCTATCCATCCCCTTTATCCAATTCTCCTCCTCTGTTTCTCTTCAGAAAAGTATGAGCCTCCCATGAATATCAACCAACCATGGTATACCTGTAGATGTAACGGTTTTATTAAATAAGAAACACAAAGCCAAATGCAGATTAAGAGGTCAGAACAGTAGCTAAGAACTGAGACTAAAACTGCCTTCTTACCACCCGCTACCACTGCCATCCTTCCCCTGAGAAAAAAAAAGACATACTTCCTGTGTGTCTGACTTTTTACTGACTTTCTGTACTGCATTCTCACTGATTGTAAACCCAATCACATGACCTCCTCCTCACTGCCTGTCTATACAGACCTCCAGGTATTCTATAGTTGGTGTTGAGATTAAAGGCATGTGTCTTCATGCTGGCTGTATCCTTGAACACACAGAGATCTGCCTGTCATTTGATTGGGATTAAGGGTGTGTGCTACCACTGCCAGACTTCTGCTATGGCTTGCTATTAGCTCTGACCCCCAGGCACTTTTATTAACATACAAATAAAATCACATTTCAGCACAAATAAAATATCACCATATATACCAAGTTGCAGTGAGACAAGGAACCTCCTTTCCTATTAGGGCAGGACAAGTCAATCTGGAAGGAGGAAAGGGTTCAAAAAACAGGCAACAGAGGCAAAGGCAGCCCCTGCTCCAATTGTTAGGGTTCCACAACAAGACTGAGCTACTTAACTGTAATATATATTTTCCTAAGAAAACCGCTATGCTTTCTGTGATGTTAGGCATTACTAAGACAATTTCTTAAGTATTCTTGCATCAGACAAAAGTTCAAAACCTGTCAGTTCTTTTAGATTCATAGAGATATTATGTCCTTGATGCTAAAATTATGCTATGAGAAATTATGTGGAAAATAGTTCCACAATAGCTATCCTTCCTATGTCACTCAAAACTGGGTACATGTGTACATAGAGAACTATTCCACTAAAGTTTAATTAACAAGAACTTAGAAGGTTGTTTTATTGGTCATGTGCTTATTTGCAAGCATGTAGACCTAAGTTGATCCCTGGAACTGAGGTAAAAAGATAGGTAAGATAGTAAGTATACTGAAAAGATGGAGATAAGAGAACTGCTTTGACTCTCTGTTCAGGCTGCATAGTCAAAACAGTTGGCATCAATTCCACATGTCAATCACTGTCTCAAAAAACCGATACATAGTACTGGAGAAAGAATAGTAGATATTTTCCTTTGGCAGGAACAAACATACACGCACACACATACAAACACCACAAACATATACACACAGACACACAGACACACAGACTCACACACACACACACACACACACACACACACACACACAGAGAGAGAGAGAGAGAGGAGAGAGAGAGAGAGAGAGAGAGAGAGAGACAGAGAGACAGAGAGAGAGAGAGAGAGAGAGAGACAGGGAGAGAGACAGAGAGAGAGAGAGAGAGAGAGAGAGAGAGAGAGAACCACACACGCAAAAACATCAGTGAAAATTCAGTTTCTGTGCAATATACAATTCAAGTCTATCTAGTGAGAACTGAAAATCTTTTTTCTCATACTCATAGTTGAAAAAGAATTATTAGTGTATCTGATCATACATGCTCACAGATACAGAAGGTTTCATATGATAATTTATGCAGTTGAATGCATTCCTCTACAAATATCACTAAAATTTGCAGCAGTTACATTCTTAATTGTAAAATCTAAGCCGATTATGTGGTACCAAGGTACATGTAACACACATGAAAAAAAAGTACAGATGCTGGTATTATTTAATCCTTCCAAAAAGCTAGTGTTTTTAAAATATCCTGAGTGATGGTGTCCCAGTTGGTGGATAATAAACTCAAATAGAGAAATTCTTGTGTTGGATCCATATAACCCCCCAAACTTTAAGCACTGCAATCAAGTAAGAGGCCAATTATCTGCAGGGCATGTGGAAGATTAGTTGTGATCTAAATGAAAAAATGTATACATTAGCCTTCCCTTATCCTATCATTCTATTCCAAGTTAAGTAATCTATGTGAACATGTTTTCATAAATCAGGCGTAAAGTAATATTTAATATCCCAGTTAATATTTCTGTTTCTATTGTTGCATCTTGGTTGAATTCAAGTCCCAATACTTATGGATGTGAGCATAGTTGAAGCTTACTTCATTTCAGTCTAGTTTTATCTGATGTTCAATATGTGATAACCATATTCATAGTCTGTCCCTTGTTTTATGATCATGTATAATTGATTGCAATTTATAAATATGAAAAACTATGTAATCTCTTAACAAATATTGAGCAATCCTTTAACAAATAATGAGCATGCACGGAACATTTATTAATTACTAAATGTATTCTAATAAGAATATGTAATAATCAAATATAATTTATATTAAAATCCTACCATTTTTTTTTTTTTTGCCAGAGCTGAGGACCAAACCCAGGGCCTTGTGCTTGCTAGGCAAGTGCTGTACCACTGAGCTAAATCCCCAACTCCCATTCTTTTGTTTCTATGTCTCACATATACATATACACTGGAAATGAGATCATAAAAGTCGTCCTGTAAATAATACAATTAGATAAAAAGCAAGGCACAGGCTTCACCTGATAGATTCTTTTTAAGCCAACCTGAAAAACTGTGTGCTACATAGGGAGATGCAGAACATCTTGGTACATACTGTAAACCTGACAGAACTTAGAATCCTCTCTTAAATGTTTGTGGAGGAAAACAAGGAACAGTTACAAATTTCCCTCAGGAATGGATCAGGGGAAGTGTATCTCTAGAGTGAGAAATAACTCCTTATTTTTTCATCACTTTAACACAAGTATACCCTGCCCCCAAGATTCTGCTGTTTTGATAGTTTTTGCATTATTTCTCTTATCATAAGTGGATATGAGCCTGGGAAATTTATAAAGAACAAATGACTGCATGGATCTTCATGGATCTTAGTGCTAGAGGTTTCAGGGACTAGAATCAAGGAGCTGTCTTTAATTCTCTTCCACGGATGAGGACGAATTGTAGTAGAATATTATTTTAAGGTTGTCACTTTTGCTTGTGTTGCATTTGCTTAACTCTGTGAAGCTGTGTTACTGTGTCTGTGTAAAAACACTGATGTTCTAATAAAGAACTAGCCAATAGCAAGGCAGGAGAAAGGATAGGTAAGGCTGACATGCAGAGAGAATATATAGAGGGAGAAATCTGGGAAAATGGAGAAGGAGCCAGAGAAGGAGATGACATCAGGGGCCAGCCAGTGAGCTACACAAACAGTAAGCTGTAACAGGAATCTTGACAGTTCTTATTAATACAATCAAGCCTCAGTCCAGGTATTGGGGTGAATGCTGGATGATCAGAGAAGCAGAACAAGCCACAGCTTCCTCACCTCGCCAGTTCCTCAGCTGATCCTGTTTCCTCGGATTGCAAGTTTCTGAGTCCTTATCCAAATCATTCTCAGCTAAACTGTTGCTCAGAAGCCTAAATGCTTAACCAGCCAAATGCTTCTAGTTTCTGGTCTTCATGCCTTTATATCTTTCTGGTTTCTGCTATCACTCCCTGGGATTAAAGGCTCACTTTCTGGTATTAAAGTTGTGAGTCACCACACCTGGCTATTTCCAATGTGACCTTGAACTCAGAGATCCGCCTGGCTCTGCCTCCCAAGTGCTGAGATTAAAGCCATGTGCTACCACTGCCTATCCTCATGTTTAATATTGTGGCTGTCCTTTTCTCTGACCCCAGATAAGTTTATTAGTGGGCACAATATTTTGAAAACACAATACCACCACAGTAAGCCATGAAGTAAGAGTAAGAATTACAGAAGTCAGAGAATGGGAAAAGTCCAGAGGCAAAAGGTAGATAGGATAATTTAAGATAAGGAAAGCTGGCTAGAAACTAAGCCAAGCTAAGGAGGTCATGAAAAAGATTTTATAATCCTCCTTCTCACCATACGGTTCACAGCATTCTCCTGCAGACTCAAGGAAATGTGTGTATATGCAACTTTTAGATCAACAAAAATAAAAGATATAATTCAGGGTAAACCCTAGGAAACTATGACTAGGCTTACTCTAGTATACAACTGTCTTTCCACCTGTCCTTTCTCACTAAAGTGAAAATGTGATTGTAATCAGATTACATATATGAATCTAGAACACTACATCAAAAATAGGAGCTTTTTTTTTTAATCATAGCACCAATGAGACAAGGAAAATAAAGAATGGTAAGTCAAATTATATAATCTTTGAAAATATAAATTTGTTATGCACACAGGAAGAAAATAAATAACCTTTAAACAGAACGCATAGCATATATAGTAGGTGATCTGCTCACTAGTGTGATTAGCAAACCTACTCCCTAAGCCGTGTTCCATGGAGAGTAGTGATAGATGACCGGCTCACTGTTGTGGGTAGCACACACTAGGCCTCTTCACACAGAGTATATGATGTGGTTATTGAAAGTTGGTAAACACAGAAATAGCTTCTTTCAGAGAATTTGAAGTTTAATGAAATAATATTATTCAAGCTTAACTAGGATAATCATTTCATTTCAGACATAATCTGCCATTTCAAAGTGGTATGACAGTAGACTGAACATCTTGCTTCAAACAGTATGATTGTTGAATAGAAAACTATACAAAGGAATAGAATTCAGATTAAAAGCTTAACCAGCTCTAGTCCCTCATCCTCATGCCTTAAATACCTTTCTGCTTCTTGTCATCACTTCCTGGAATTAAGGGTTCTTGTTAACACACCTGGCTGTTTCCAGTGTGGCTTTGAACTCATAGCGATCCAGATGGATCTCTGCCTACAGAACGCTGAGATTAAAGGTGTGTGTGTGCCACCATTTTCTGGCCTTTATTGTCTGTCTAGTGGCTGTTCTGTTCTCTGACCCCAGATCAATTTTTTAGAGTGCACATTATATTGGGGAACACAATATCACCACATAAAGCAGGTATTTTAGGGTTGCAAACTTCATTGTAATGGAATAAAGGAAAAGACTATCAATAAAATTAGTACATGACATGACAAATGAGTACAGTAAAAATATGGTAGCGTGACACCTTGCGTTTGAAAATAAAATGTATTTATTGAAGTAATACACATTTGAGAATAAAAACTCACCTATTACAAGTTAATTAAAGCTGCTTATAATTTATAATTCATAATATTATTAAGACCAAAAATCCAGAATCAGGGAATTTGGTTCTAAAGGTAACAATGCATCTAAACGTTTAAAAATAACCTCTAATCTTCCAACAGAACTTATTTATTTGTAAAATCAGACCGAATTACATAGTTTTTTAACAATAGGCTTCGTAAATTCCAGTTGTGAAAAAGATTTCTGAACTGTCAATTATCGGTGGCCTTAGGGAAAGGCTCCTCCAAGGCCACTTCCAGGGTAATGCAAGACAATCCACAAAAGCACGAGGCCTAGACTTTTTCTGTCTGAGGGTTTTTTTTAGAAATAAGCTTCTATCTATCTGACTGGTGAAATAAGAAAACATACATGCTTTCTGATGTTAACTTTCTCTTTTACTTCATCTTAAGAATGGCCTCTGACCCTTTCTGTCTCCATACAGCTACATATCTCCACATTGCAACATTCTATACATGCAGCTCAGCTAAATGTCTTTATGTACATATGACCATACATCTTTATGCACAATTACATCTGTTTTCACATGTCTACACATCTATCTTTTACATACTTCTATATCTATTTTTATACAGCTTCATCTTCCTTACCTCCACACAGTTACAAATCTCCACACAGACTCAGCTAAGCATCTCTCACCATAGAGAACTTTCCACAGTTCCCAGGCATAGCTCCTCTAAGTAGCAGCAGCTCTTTCTCTCTCATGCGTACACACACACAGTTCTACATTATTCACTCACTCTTTACTCCCGCACACTGCTCTCATGATTCTTCTTCACCTGCCCCTCAGCATGCACACATACATAGACACACACACACACACACACACACACACACACACACACACACAGAGACACACAAACACACACACATACACACACACACACACACTTCACACATATTCTGCAGGAGCTCTCACAAAGCTCTGCACAGCCATCTCTCTCCATACAACCACTGCTGCTCTCTCCACCAACCTCTTGACAATTATGTTACATTTTCAGAGCCCTTCCCATTCTCAAAACATAACCTAAGTCACATAGTTTCCCTGAGGCTAGTAATGTCACACTGACCCATGCACGTAACTCTGAATTGGTGAGTGGTCCCAGACATTAAACAACTAGCTGAACCTTGAGTAGTCAAGATGTGTGTAGAAAAGGAACTACTGCAAGGACTATGTCTTGATGTAAACAGCCTGGCCTTGATTTAGCAATAAACTACACCCAGGAATTAGTCTTTGTGTATATTCTGTAGGCAAAGCTTAATCTGTTTTGTACTTGTTCAAGGTCTTTGCAAAATGTGTAAAAGGCTCTCTTTGAGACTGTGAATATTGTTGCTTTCCTGTGTCAGTAAAGAATATTCTGCTAATATTTCTGTTAATCAGCATTATACAGCTTAAACAGAAATCCACAGCTAAATGTGTACACAGAGATATAAAACACACTACCAAAGGGCTTGGAAAGCACCCCACAACTGTTCTTGTTAGGGAAGCTGCTGGGCACAAGCTCTAGAAGCAATCAGGACTTGATAAGGGTGAACGTTATAGGTGATATAAACAAGTTGTACAGGACAGCAGTTTGAATCTTTTTCTGAGCCTCTAATAATATTTTATGTTTTCCTGTGCTTGGTAGGTAGTGTATAGGAGAGAATATATTATGTATATCTCTCTCTTCCCAGGGCCACTGTGGGGCGTTTACCCACCAACCCCACAACTCCCGGGAGTTTTCTTGAGAGTGAACAGCAGGAAATATTAGATAGAAGAATTTATATTGCAGAGATAAACAGAGAGAAAATAAAGGATAGTCTCGCGAGGGCCTGGAACCTTTTCCAACTGGCCTTGACTGTCTCTGCCCCAGGGTATTTATATAGATGACAAGGGGTGGAGCAAAAGACCTCCTCCCCCAGCACAGCCAAGTGCTGACCATCTCAGACTTCTGTACTCAGGCCCGTGGTCCTAATAGTCCTCTATGCAGACCTGCTGGATAAAGCCATGAGGAACCTGAAAACCGGCTCCCACAGGCCACAGAATTTATTTTTTTATGTCTTACAACAATGATTACATCAGTCTATATTTGCATTTCAAAAAATATCTAATCTGTGACTATTTTCTCAACACGAATCAAAAGATCTTTAAAAAGTCATAATCATAAAATTTAATGATCACAGTTCCTGGAGCAAGTAGACAAAATGTAAGCAGGGAAATGAAGGACAGACCTTTAATATTTCCTCATGGTCACCATTGCCAGATAATTAGAATCTAAAAAACTAATTTTTAACTTATAACAAGCAAAACAAAAATTCTTATCAAATTATACTATAATCTATTTTAAACATTTACAGGTATCTTAATTTATATGTCTAAATAATTTCTTCAAAGTTCCTATCTTTCTTAATTTTATAATTTTTCTAATGATTAACTCATAATGTGAAATCATATTCTTTTTCTTCATTCTTAGTTTTGAAATTTGCATTTTATATCTATAAAAGCACTAATATCTTCACTACAAAATAAGCAGAAAATGTTCCCAAACTCATTTGTGGGTTGTGGTGATAGTGTGTTCCCCAAAATATTGTGCACCCTAATAAATTTATCTGGGGTCAGAGAACAGAACAGCCACTAGATATAAAGGCCAGAAAATGGTGGCACACACACCTTTAATCCTAGCATTCCAAAGGCAGAGATTCATCTGGATCTCTAGGAGTTCAAAGCCACACTTGAAACAGCCAGGCATGGTGACACACACCTTTAATCCCAGGAAATGATGGTAGAAAGCAGAAAGGTATATAAGGCATGAGGACCAGGAACTAGAGCTAGTTAAGCTTTTAGGCTTTTAGCAGCAGTTCAGCTGAGATTCATTCCAGATGAGGACTCAGAGGCTTCCAGTCTGCAGAAACAAGACTAGCTGAGGGACTGACGAGGTGAGGTTACCTGTGGCCTGTTCTGTCTCTCTGAACTTTCGACATTCACCCCAATACCTGGCTCCAGGTTTGATTTTATTAATAAGACCTTTTAAGATTCATGTTACAGTGTTTTTCTTGTTTTTGTTTACTTTCTCAATCTTGATCTTCATCTCCATTCTGGGATCTAGTTATAACATCCTGTTCAGCCATTTCATCAATATTGATACTTTCAAATGTGTAGGTTTTATATTCCTTTTTTCAATTAATTTATTCATCTTATTTTCTTTCCCAGACCATGTCAGACCATCAATCTTTTGAGGGCAAAAGACAATAAGTCACTGAATCCAAAACACACTATACAAATGATTTTATTTTTTAAGTAATGAAACTAACAGAGGAAGAGAAGCTGTATTCACTCAACCAGAAATTGAAACTTTGTCACACAGTTTCTATAGCCAAGCAACTACTTAACTAAATGGTGTTTGGCACCACCAGGAAGCATAGTGGTGGCACCTGAGAAAGTTACAAACAGAAAAGAACTTGTTTCCACAGCCCAAAACCCCACAGCTTTGCTAGGTGGGGCTCCCTCTACATCAGGGATTATACGTCTGGTGGGTATCCTTGTCAGACACTAATTGTCAGCTGCTGTCACCCCATGGCCCTCAGCATTCAATTTACCTATTAAATTTGAAATCTGTTAGAAGCCTAAATGTGTGTGTATGATGTTGGTGGTGTTTAATGACTTATATACCATGATCCAGAGCCCTTTTCAGCATGCTTTTCTAGCCTATGCACTGTTTTTCTATTTTTAACATGAAATAAATGTAAGAAAACATCAAAGAAGAGCAACTATTATTTTAAAGATTCACAAACAAAACTTTATACTTAATGAAAATGAAAATAAATTCAACACAATCCAAAATGTTTTCTTATGAACATTAAGTATCATTGTACAGTTTAATCTTCTATTTTTCTGAAACTGCTCTAGTGATGGCCTTGCTCATGGCTTCTTTGACATCCTTGTTCCTAAGACTGTAGATCATGGGATTTAACATAGGAATAACTGAGGTGTAAAACATAGCTACCATTTCCCCCTGCTCCACAGATTCCTCAGTTGGGCTTCTGAAATACATGAAGAAAAGGGTTCCATAAAATATGGTGACAGCTGTCAAGTGGGAGCCACATGTGGAAAAGGCTTATCTCCTTCCTTCTGCAGAATGCATCTTTATGATGGCAATAAGGATGAATATATAAGAGACAATAATAACCAGTAAGGAGTAAGAGAAGTTGAGACCCGCTAAGGTGCACATGGTGTATTCTTTAATGAAGGCCCCAGCACAAGCCATCTTGATGAGAGCTGGGTCTGCACAGTAGAAGTGGTTAATCTCAATGTTCCCACAGAAGTACACACCATGAGTCCACAATGTAGAGATTAAACTGATAAAGAAGCCATAGATGTAAGGGAAAGAGATCAGTCATATACACACAATCCAAGACATTCTGCTGCTATAGAGCAGAGGCTTGCCAATTGCCATGTACCTGTCAAATGCCATCACTGCCAGGATGAAGACTTCCACATGGACAAAGGTAATGAAGAAGAAACACTGCACTATGCACCCAGGGTAGGAGATGGTTTTCACTTCAGACACTAGATTTTCCAACATTTTTGGGGTAACATTAGAAGAGAGCCACACATCTGCAAAAGACAGGTGACGGAGGAAAAAATACATGGGACTGCTGAGCTGAGGGATGATCCTGATTAATACAATTATCCCAATGTTGCCAAGCAGAATGACAATGTAGACCATCAAGAAAACTAAAAAAAAGAGGAGTTTCAGCTCAGGACGACTAGTCAACCCAAGAAGGATAAATTCTGTTCCATCAGTGAAATTGGGTATTTTCTTAAATCTCATCCAGAGGCAGAAGCATTCTATCTAATAAAAGAAAGAAAGCAGTTAGTATGCATGTGGAATACAGACAATCCAGACATTTGTGTTGATATAACATTTTCCTAACTCATTTTCTTCATAGAACACTGATGCCTTTATCTCTCTTCTCTTGCATATGCCATATTTCATAGTATTTTGTGCAATGCATGTATACATACATACATATATACATACATTACATTTTTTACAATAGAAGATCATAAAAAAGTATAATCACAATGTTCGGTTTTACTTGCTTAGAACAAACATTTTACATATCTATATATCTATATCTATATATTCTAATTCTGTGATGTATATAGAGTTTAGCCATACCTTAGAAATGCATCAAAAGATATTGCAAAATAAGAGTAAAATATAAACCTCTATTACATCTTTAAGCAGTAACTTTATTTTTTAGAGAACCCTAAGTCATTATTGAATATTTGTCAGTCATGTCTCCATTATGAACCAATCCATGATAATCACCCCATTTTATCTGCTCTCTGAATTTTAAACTTTTGAACTTAAAAAGGTAACCATTTTTAATCAATCTTTGCCTTCTTTCATTTTTTTTTGTTTTGTTTTTTGAGACAAGGTTTCTCTGTGTAGCTTTGTGCCTTTCCTGGAACTCACTTGGTATCCCAGGCTGGCTGCGAACTCACAGAGATCTGCCTGGCTCTACCTCCCCAGTGCTGGGATTAAAGGCGTGCACCACCAATGCCCAGCCCGCCTTCTTTCATTTCAGTTAGAACTCTGAGTAACAAAATTATACATATATGCAATCACAATTAGTGAATGAAGAGGCCATGGATTTGAAGGAAAGTGGAGAGGTACCGGTATATGTGAGGGTTTGGAGGGAGGAAAGGAAAGTGAGAAATGTTTTGATCATACTGTAAACTCAAAAGAAAGGTAAAACAGAATTGAGTATCCCTAAATATTACTCACTAATAAGTGTTTATAATTTAAATTAATGGCATTTCTAAAGTGTACCAGCAAGCTACAGAAATCTATGGTGTGTGTAGTAAAGGAGTTTCCATTTCTGACTACATAAGATTAAGGGACATTCCCTCTGAAGTTTATTTCTTCCTCTTAAAATAATGTTTTTATGGAGGACTAAATAAGACACAAGCAATGAGAATAAGTGTTTAAAACAGTGTAACACTGAGCGTTGTTAAGCAATACTGATTTATAAATCATCACCTCTCCTTAGTATATCAGTAATGAATTCTGCTATGTCCCCTACTATTAACTTGCATTGAGTTCCTTACCCACAGGTTATTTTACTGCCGCCAAACCATCATTTAATCTAATATTGCTCACTAACTTCAGTTTATGCAAATGACATTATATTTCCTAACAATATAAATTGAATATCATTGTGTTTAAAGCTATGTTAACTTTAAAGCTATATTTAACTACTTTGTTTATTTTAATGTTTTCCAGAAAACTCACTGTTTCTCCTTCAATGCACCAGTAACAGTCATTAAATATTCCAACCAAAAAAAGCCCTGGACCAGATTATTTCACTGCAGAATTCTACCAGATCTTCAAAGAAGACTTAATACCAATACTCTTTAAATTGTTCCACACAATAGAAGCAGAAGGTATATTACCAAACTCCTTCTATGAGGCTACAATTACCCTGATTCCTAAACCAAACAAAGATGCAACAAATAAAGAGAACTACAGACCAATCTCCCTCATGAACATTGATGCAAAAATACTCAATAAAATTCTGGCAAACAGACTCCAAGAACACATCAAAACAATTATCCACCATGATCAAGTAGGCTTCATCCCAGGGATGCAAGGGTGTTTCAACATATGAAAGTCTGTCAATGTAATACACTATATAAACAAACTCAAAGAACCACATGATCATCTCACTAGATGCAGAAAAGGCATTTGACAAAATCCAACACCCCTTCATGATAAAGGTCTTGGAGCGATCAGGAATACAGGGAACATACCTAAACATAATAAAGGCAAACTATAACATGCCAACAGCCAACATCAAATTAAATGGAGAGAAACTCAAAGCAATACCACTAAAATCAGGAACAAGGCAAGGCTGTCCCCTCTCCCCACACTTATTCAATATAATACTTGAAGTTCTAGCCGGAGCTATAAGACAACACAAAGAGATTAAGGGGATACAAATTAGAAAGGAAGAAATCAGGCTCTCCCTATTTGCAGATGACATGATAGTATACATGTGTGACCCCAAAAATTCAAACAAGGAACTGATACAGCTAATAAAAACCTTTAGCAACATACTGGATACAAGATCAACTCAAAAAATCAGTAGCCCTCCTATATACAATATACAAACAGGCTGAGAAGGAAATCAGAGATACATAACCCTTTACAATAGCCACAAATGATACAAAATACCTTGGGGTTACTCAAACTAAGCATGTGAAGGACCTATATGACAAGTACTTCAAGTCCCTGAAAAAAGAAATTGGAGAAGATGTCAGAAAATGGAAAGATCTCCCATGCTCATGGATAGGCAGGATTAACATAGTAAAAATGGCGATCTTACCAAAAGCAATCTACAGATTCAATGCAATTCCCATCAAATTACCAACACAATTCTTCACAGATCTGGAAAGAATAATACTCAACTTCATATGGAAAAACAAAAAACCCAGGATAGCAAAAAGAATCCTGTACAATAAAACAACCTCTGGAGGCATCACAATCCCCAACCTCAATCTCTAATATAGAGCTACCATAATAAAAACAGCTTGGTACTGGCATAAAAACTGACATGTGGACCAATGGAATTGAATTGAAGTCCCTGACATCAACCCACACACCTATGAACATATAATTTTTTGACAAAGAAGTCAAATATGTAAAATGGGAAAAAGAAAGCATCTTCAACAAATGGTGCTGGCATAACTGGATGTCAATGTGTAGAAGGCTGCAAATAGATCCATATCTGTCACCACGCACAAAACTTAAGTCCAAGTGGATCAAAGACCTCAACATAAATCCAGTTACTCTGAACCTGATAAAAGAGAAAGTAGGAAGTACTCTTGAACACGTTGGCACTGGAGATCACTTTCTAAATATAACACCAGTAGCACAGACATTGAGAGAAACAATCAATCAATGGGACCTGTTGAAACTGAGAAGCTTTTGTAGAGCAAAGGACATGGTCAACAAGACAAAGCGACAGCCTACAGAATGGGAAAAGGTCTTCACAAACCCCACATCTGACAGAGGGCTGATATCCAGAATATATAAAGAGCTCAAGAAATTAGACATCAAAATGCCCAACAGTCCAATTAAGAAATGGGCTATAGAACTAAACAGAGAATTCTCCACAGAGGAAGTTGAAATGGCTGAAAGACATTTAAGGAATTGCTCAACATCCCTAATTATCTGGGAAATGAAAATCAAAACGACTCTGATCCCTCGTCTTTGCTATATAACTTGACAAGGTCTCCAGGAGCTGAGCCCTTCTTTCTAATTCTGGTCAATTTTGTAAAGATAGCTGTGTTAGGGATGAGAGTGTATCTCCACTGGCAGAGTGCTCCCCTGGCACACGGAAAGCCTTGGAAGATCACTAGAACTGCTAAAGCCAAGTGGTTGTTCCTTTCTGTCATGCCTGTTATCTGACCACCCAGGAGTTAGAGGTAAGATCAGAACTTCACTCATCCTTGGTGAGAAGAGGTCAAGCTCCACCTCACACAAAACACACTCTCAAAACAAAATAAAATAAAGACCACATTATTATTCTTAGGCAATCATTTTCCTGTAATCAGGAGGGAATGGACTGTATTCTGCTTATAAATTCCAGTGATATGAGTTTTAAAATTGTGTACAAACATATCTTGTTGGCATGGGGTTAGCAGAAAACAGAAGTAAGCCTCCTCCAGCCTGGAATGTTTGAAGTCTGATAATTCCTGGATTCTTAGGAAGCAGCAGTACCTCCGTCTACTGGGGATCCAAGGGCCTTGCTTGTTGCACAGAAGAGGGGTCGGGTGAGCAGAGAGCTGTATTCCAACAGTGAAGATGAATGCTGTCTGACCCAGTGAATCCTGTGACATGATCAGTCATCAAGGTTATGAGAAATATCAGTGACTGGAAACAGTGTGCTTGTGACCTTCTTTGCCTTCCTGATAAACTCCTCAAGAACTTGTCACTGATAAAGGCAGGCATGGTTTTCACATCATCAAAATATTTACAGTGTTGTGTTGAATAGTGATCGTCTAGATGACTCTAATTAGCTTACACAAATAATTTCAATGCAGCAGTTTATAAATGAGAACAAAGGCAGAAGTCTATGATGGAGATGTTATGTAAATTTTAAGCATAGGAATATGTAGGAAATATGGGAAAGGCTGCATGATGACAGGATCTTATTTTCCTGACTCTGTTTCCTGTAAATTTTGTTTAGTACCTAATGCAAAGACCAGGAAGGAGCAGGGGTGGGTGGTAGAGGGGTTGGTGGGGAATGAGATAAAATAGAGCACATCAAAAATATAATCTTCGGTGTATCATAGGACAAGAGTGTGTAGCCAGAACTGATTGTGGAGACCTGTACTACTTGAGAATCTAAGACAGTAGGGTCTCAATATAAGGCCTGAGTGGGCTCTAGTTTAAGTTCAAGGTCAGCCTAAGGAAGGTAGAGAGACCCTATCTCGATTAGTAAGAGGAGGCTGCAGCCAAGGCAAGGGGCATCAGGTTTGTATTCCAAGTACTTGAATACCAGAGAGAGGATAGCCTGAAGAAAAAGATTAGCTTGGTTTACATTGGGAGGTCTTTCTCAGCCAGGTCTTCAAAGCAAGTCTATTTTTAAAGAAACCAAACACCCCTTTAGTATCAACCAAGGAATGGGTGGCTGTGGCCTTAGATGTAGAGGACTGCCTGTGGAACATACACATTCCCTGCCTTCAACTTCACCACAGACAAACAAGAGTGACAAAGACAACCACAAAGTAGGAAAATGTTTGGAAAGAACACTGTCACAGTCTCTTACCCAGTGGGGTATCTAACCAAATCAAGAGGTGAGGATGCAGAGAATACAGGAGCTTCTAGACTGTGTGTGGAAATATCCACTCATGGACTATGTGAGGAAAAGCATTGCTTACAAAATGACTCAATTCAGTAACTCCATTTTGGAGTTTACACAGCCAAGACAGGAAGCCTGGAGCTTAAGTGGGTTTTGTCAGCCCAAGTAACATCAATCCACCCCCATAGCCTCAAGACAAAACAACACTGAACTTCTCAGAGGAGGGATTCTAAAAAAAGACAGGGTATGCTGAAACAGTAGTGTGAGATTCAGACCCAAAGGGATCTGAACATCAGCAGAAACTACAGCTGAGAAGCCTGAGAACTATGACAAATCAGTCAAAATAGGACATTGGCCTCTATCACAGGAGGCCTTTAGAGCACTACTGTTTACACCAGGAAGGAAGAAGACATCAGGTTCTGGGGAGGAAGAAGAAGGGAATTTTGGTACAGTTTGTCAAGAGGAATGAACTTCTAGAGCTCTGTCAGACAAATCATAACATTGCAGAATTCTAAAGCACCAGAATTCACCCATGTTGCATCACAGTTGAGAACAGAGATAAAGAAGGACATCAGCAGTAAGCGCACCTGTCTCATGCCACCACTACATGAAAACACTAACCTTGATTCAAGCACTGAACTTGATGCCACAAAGCAACTTCCCCACACCCATCGCTGGGAAGAAGCTACCTCTGGTTTGTAAATAAATGTGGAGGACAGGGCCCAGAAGGGGTAAAACCAGGTTAATATGAACACTAGTTCCTGGAAGCCAGGGTGTCTTCTGATGCCAGCCACATACTTTGTGCGCACATCTGGGTACTGGGTTTCGTGGAAAATGGTCTCCATTTCGTGCATCTGCCACTGTGTGAAGTGGAACTGGGTTTGGTACCTGCTCGGCTGGCACCTTGGAACCTCAGCCAGCAAGATGGCAGGTTCCTTTGGGTCTGCCTCCATGGGAGCCTGGTTGCTGTGGTCACCATCACGAACCAGGCTGCTGTAAGCGCTCATGTGGCCTCCCTGGTTGAGGTTGCCTTGTTGGTTCTCACTGTTTTCGAGGCTTAGAGCTCCTTCATAGTTCTGCCACTCAACTTGGCTGTTCCCTGGGGGCTCACAGCAGGTTGCTGCCACAAAGGTTCAGACCCTCCTCTTTCAAGACTGCTATTGGCTTTCTGTGTGCCCCCTACACGAGTGGACTGGTCTCTGAAATGAGAATGGGCTAGGGTAAGGCCCAGGTATGGGGTGGGGTTGGGGGGAAGAACACTGAATCTTACCTTTAGGAGTCCTGTTCAGATTTAGCTGTCTGCCCTGGCGCGTGCTCTTGGACCCCACAGAACAAAAACCAAAAAAAAAAAAATGAGGCCCAAAGAAAGAGGTTGGAGCTGGGGGTAGCCAGCAAGGCCCAGGAGAGAGGACACTGAGAATTCAGAAGACTGTGCAGCAGGATAGGGATATGCTGTGAGCATGACTGAGTGCCCTTTGGAGTCCTTAGCACTACAGGCTTCTTGACTCCTTTCCTGGGCCCATTTGACAGTCCTGAAACAGCAGTGGGCTCCACAAGTCCCTGATGTCACCACCCCAACATTGGTCAGCTGGATCATGATATTTCACCACTCCATTTCCCTGAGGTGGTCTATTCTTAGCTTTATTTCTTGTTTTTCCCTCTCCCTCTGAATAAAGTGAACAGTCAGTGAAGGGTAAAAACAAAGCAAGACAGAAGAGTGGACACTTAACTGGGGAAGTAGAAAGAGGAAGCTAAGTGATGGAGAGATATTGGTAGTATTTCAGCACTAAGTTTTCAGCAGGCTTCAGGGTGCTAGCCAAGCACCATCAACCAGTGTCACAGTAGTAAGCTCACTGGATTCTCAGTATGCCAACTGGGAAGATCCCTTGCAGAGCAAGTCTACAGAGAGCAGGCCACTGGGTATCACAAGAGGTAGATCTCCCATGTTGGAGGAATTGCCCTGCTTGCAGCTGAAGCACCAAGTCTCCAAGGCTGTGGCCCAAACAGTGGATCTCAAAGCAAAAGCAATGACTCTCAGATCAGTAGTGGGAACTGGAAGAACTCCCCTTATCTGAGTATGATCTCCAGTGAGTCTGTCTCCAGGAGGCCTAGCAGGCCTGGGGAGCAATCTTCTCTGATGACCTTCTAGGATCCAAGACCCCAGTCAGAGACAAGAGCTGGTTAAGAACTGGATTCCAGTTGAAATTTGGGTTCTGAAGTCTCTCCAAACCAGAGCCAGGAGCCAGGTGCCACTCAGAGTTCAACCAAGCATCCCTGTGGGATTTTGTTGTTGCTGTTTTGGGGTTTTTGTTTATTTTGTTTTGTTTTGGTTTGGTTTTGAGAAAGCCAGTTTCTCTGCAGCCCTCAATATCCTGGAACTTGCTCTGTAGACCAGGCTGGCCTCAAACTCACAGAAATCAGCATGCCACTGCCTACAAGAGCTGGGATTAAAGGCATGCTCCAACACAGTGCAATGTGTTTGTTTTCAATAGGTGTGGGAATTGGCTAGGATTGGTCAGAAAGGAAGCATCAAAGATATGTGTGTGTGTGCTGTCCCTTCTCACTTTTGTTCCCTGGCCAGATTTTGGTTATTGTTTGTTTGTTTTGTTTTGTTTTTGTGTGCTCCTGATTGCCACAATCTTCCCCTGGACATAGCAATTGATTGTCTCTGAGAGCTGTTAATCACAGCCTGCTAAGGTTGGGAGGCTGATGCCTTGAAGGTGTGGCTTCCTTCAATGGTGTCTAGACTCAGCTGCTGCTGCAGAACTCAGATCTCTGTTGGGGGTACTCCTGCTACTGGAAAATATCCCTTGGGGGCTAGTTTTACTCCTAATATCCCCATCCAGCCAAGCCATCTGCCAGGGCCTGATCTCTACCTGAGAGTTCTTCAGAGTTCTTTACCTGTTTCAGTCAGGATTTGGAGCAGGACTTCAGGCTCAAAGGCAATGAGAGGTTCCTGATGCTTCTTCACTGAAAGGAAAGCCAAATTCAGTCCTCATTCTGCTCTGGAACCACAGTGGAGGCTTGTGTGGGGTTTCTCTGTCTTTGCCCTCAAACTCCACAGACTTGGGTTTCTCTGTGTCACTGTCTTGTGCCCTGGGCACAGGACCCCCTAGGAGACCACCAGAGACAAGAATCACCAAAATGCAAAAGCAAGGTTTATTGGAGCAGTTCAAGCACCGTGTTAAGGACCTAATCAAGTACCCTAATGCAGTGGAGGCTAGAGGAGGTGCCCACCCCTCTACAAGCTGAGTTTTGAAAGGCAAAAATCACAAGGATACACCAGTTAGGGGTGCTACTACAGATACTATTCTGATTAGCTAAAGTTTTAGGGACCTTCTACAATTTCTTTGTTACCCGATTTGGCAATTTTGACTGGTTGTCTGTCAAAATTTATAGACTACCTCTGGCATTGGGGCATTCTGTGGTTAATAAATTGTTGTCTGATAGTCCTTCAAACATCCTGAATTTATACGTTTTTTATTTTATAATTTAATTTTACGTATCAGCCATGGATTCCCCTGTCCTCCCCCTCACGCCCCCACCCTGCTTTTCCCCCAGCCCACCTCCTATTCCCATCTCCTCCAGAGCAAGGACTCTCCTGAGATTCAGCTCAACATGGTAGATTCAGTCCAGGCAGGTCCAGTCCCCTCCTCCCAGGCTGAGTGAAGTGTCCCTGCATTAGGCCCAGTTTCCAAACTGCCAGCTCATGCACTAAGGACAGGTCCAGGTCCCATTGCGTGGGTGCCTCCCAAACAGTTCAAGTTAATCAACTGTCTCACTTATCCAGAGGGCCTGATCCAGTTGGGGGTTCCTCAGCTATTGGTTCATAGTACATGTGTTTCCATTAATTCAGCTATTTGTCCCTGTGCTTTTTCCAATCTTGGTCTCAACAATTCTCACTCATACAATCCCTCCTCATTCTAGCCAATTGGACTCCTGGAGCTCCACATGAGGCCTGGCCATGGATCTTTTCATCCACTTTCCTCAGTCACTGGATGAGATTTCTAGCACAACAGTTAGGGTGTTTGGCCATTCGATCAACAGAGTAGGTAAGTTTAGGCTTTCTCTTGACCATTGACTGTAGTCTACAGTGGAGGTATCTTTGTGGATTTCTGTGGCCTTTTCCAGTCCTTTGCTTCTTCCTATAATCTTGTGGTCTTTGTACTTTTGACCTTCTCTGGCATTAGGGCATTCTGTGGTTAATCAGTTGCTACCAGATAGTCCTTCAAACACTTTGTACTTTTGAGTTCCTGGGATCTATGTCAGCATCTCTGAGAATTTCAAATCTCAAGCCTATTTCAAGCTTGGTGTAAAGACTTGTTTGAAATATGGGTGTTTTGATTCTTCAACTGGATTCTACCATGTTTTGATTTCCTACCGTTAGGTGCACCATCGCAGAAAGAAGGTACAGACCACCAAGCACACTAGTCAGCAGGCTCCCATATACTCAGTCTTCACCCACTCCAAGATGCTTGTCTGAACACATTCACCAGGGCAGGTTTCTGGGCCTTCTTCTCAATGAAACCTCCTTGGATATGAGCTGCTTGCATCTCATCCTCCTAGCAGCCTGGAGGGAACCAAAGACCCAAGCAGACCCCATTATCTTTCTAGACCTTCCACAAACATATGTCTCTATAGGCAGGGACTTCCCAAGACAATGACATTCCCCATGGAAACATGGACTTGGAGTTTTCAGTCTGACCTGAAGGGCAGAGTGGCATCCAGGCATAAGAAGAGCACAAAATAGTCTGAACTTACATGATCTAGTTAAGGTGGCTTATCTCCCCAAGGCAATGGACAGGTGTCTTAAAGCACTGCTGAGGCAATATTACAATCCATTGCTCAATGGGTGCTAGTAAGTGTAAGGTCTTTAAACTTAGGTTATTTGTACTTGTCTAATGTTTGTTTTCTAGAAGGGAAGCAAAGAAGTTGGAAAACGGGACCGTTTGATGCTAAGCAGCAACTGCAGGATTCTCTCATACTGCCTAGGCATCCTTGAAGGAATGGACTATCAGAAAGCCAGGAGGAGTTGCTTCATGCCAATTCAGCATCCTTGAATGATCAAAGGACACTGAGAGAAAACTATGAAAGGATCACAGGTGATTGCCCTGGTTCCTCAAGTTGCAGACTCCACAAGGAATGCTTGGGACACTTTGTACTAGACTCTCCCATGCTATCAACCTCAACAAACTATAAAAGACCTTGAAACTTTTCCCACCCAGCAAAGAGGGCAGAGAACTTCCCCAGGAGGCCTAGCAGAGCTATGATTGTTGCTGAAGGGGAAAGGCTAGGATTGGTCTAGGATAGGTGCTAAGAGACAAGACTGTAATTGTGCCAAATATTTATTTTTGGATGATGTGAACAGGCTGCTTATGCTGTTAGTGAGTCTACAGGAAGACAGTCTCTTGTTCTCTCTCCCATGATGGCGCAGTGTTTAACCCAGTAGCAATTGATTTTCCTTGCCTACTCACTATTTTTATCTGGGTAGAATAAAGAGACCACTCAACTTAGCAGCCAGTAACTTAGGAAAGCAGCCTTCCAGGATTCATTCCATGGCCAGCTGCTCCTACAGCCCAGCTGGACAGAAGCAAAATCCCTGTTGATACCCTCCTCAGTGTGTTAGTCCAGACACATGGCCAGGCTGACAGAGAAAGACCAGCTGTATTCTAAACACCAATGCTTCAGTGGGAAATGATGCTAATTCCTGTCATTCCTATCTAAGAGATGCATAAACTGAGGCATGGGTGCTATTTGAGGTTGGAGAGGGCACCTGACTTTGGGAGTACCTCTGAGATCCTCTTGAGTCTCCATATGTAGACTTTACTTGGTCGATACACTTAGATTGTTGAGACATTTCCTCTCCATCTCCCAGCCTCAAAAGTTGACCCTGTTTCCTTCTAGTTACCCTGGTCCCAGAGTTTGGAAACTTAATAGGAACTGAAGAGTTGGGTGACCTGCCATGTGGGTGTGCCCAGTGAACAGGCAGAGGCCCCCCAGCTCAGAGGACAGAAGAGATTGGCTGTGGAGACTCAGATCACATTGCCAGCAGCATTCCTGACAAACTCCAGGCAGATAACCCAAGGACCAGGGATCACACTCCCTCTGGCAGGACTGTTGTGCGTGCACATGAGTTGTTGTGGGATCTGAGGTTCCAGAGACTGGGGAACGGTGTGTAGTCCCACTCTAAGAATCTCCTTAGTTTCCACCATGGCAAGGCTGGCTGGCCCTAGATTTGTAAGGGGTCACAAGGCTTAAAGTCAGCCTCTGTGCACACCTACTGACACAGTAGCCTGCTGTTTCCAGACCCAGAATTCTCAGTAACAGTTATGAACCAAGTCTTCACAAGGAAACTATACAGCAATGTTGTAGTGCTAAAGACTGCCTATATGAAGCCTGAGAAAAGCCCTCCTACCACGCCTTAGACTCCACACTCTGAAAGGCAGATGGCTGCCTCAGCCTGGCTAAGGCTGTGGCCTTTGTCCTTTCTCACAGCCATGGATTGCCTTAGGTACCATGAGCAAAGTGGATTCCTATTGCTAGGTTGCTGAGGATGAGTTTGGTCTTGTCTTCTGGGGCTGCTCCAGCAGGCATTGCTGAGGGACAGGCACCCTAAGCTGACAATCCCTGCAGCTGTCCATGGTGGGAGATGGACCAGTGACTAGGATATCCATTAGGTGCACGGAGCAGGGTTTCCTGGTCCACTATACTGGGCTCACGGGCAAACACATGCAGCCTAAAGAAGTTTTCTGAGAGAAAGAAACGTAGCTCTCCCTACAACTGCAGGCTGTTTCCAGCATTCTGAAGGTACTTCAGACTGCTGACTTCTTTGGAATAGGTACAAGATCACCTGCCCTTGGAGACAACACCTTTAATGTCCTATATGCAAGATGGGGGGTAAACTTCTGATTTCAGGGTCTGAGGAACAGAAACATATATGGTTCATTGCTCTGCCAAGTACTAGGTCCTGTCCAGGCCCAGCAAGAATGCCTCAATACCCCCGTGTTGCATGTGGGCAAAGTTAAAGAGAGAGGTAAACTTTCCTAAAGTCACCCAACAAGATGAAATAAAATGCAGCAAGACAAATGCTCTCTATGAATACACAGAAGAGGTCTAATGGGCAAAGCCAGAAGACTAGCCTGAATCATGGTACTTCAGTATCCACACTCATCACATTACAGGTTGAAGTGGCTGAGGATAGTCTACCCAGATTTCGTGGTCTTACACTTCTCTTCTCCCTCTGTGCCAACAGCATCTAGATCGAATACAGCCAGGTCAGCACTATTCCATTTGGATGTAACTGTTTTGACACAGTGGATTTTATTGATATTTAAAATTGAACAAAGGATGGGATTTTTTTAATGTGGAAGATATAGGGGGTTAAGAAAGAAATGCAAGGCTGGGAGTGGTGATGCATGTCTTTAATTCCAGCACTCAGAAGGCAAAGGCAGACAGATCTCTGAGTTAGAGGTTAACCTGGTGTACAGAGTGAGTTCCAGGATGTCCAGGGCTATTACACAGAGAAACCCTGTCTTGAAAACAAAAAAGAAAACAAAACAAAAAAACAAGAAAGAAATGCAAAATAAATATGAGATGTGAAAGTAAAATTTCATCCTATAATTTGTAATCAACATTATTTCACCTCTATAGAGTGGTTTTGATATATTAGCAAGTCTGTTGTTTCGGACACAGCACAACCTTTTAATCATTCATTAACAGAGCAGACTGATTCTTCACACACGCAAGGAGAAACATGACATGATATGATCATTACAGGCAGAGTCTGAATGGGAGTGCAGGTGGGATAATGTGCAGGAAAAATTTCATTAGCTAACCAACAAAACCAGCAACTGAGTGTCACTACATCAGCTGTCCCCAGGAGACCCCATCTTGCAGTGATGCCTTGCAGTGAGGATTTCTCACATTTATAAAGCAGAACTCAGGGTTGTAAAAGCAGTTTGCTGGTCTCTTTACCTCAAGCTGCTTCTTCAGATCCTGTTTATTTTTATTTTTTTTGCTTCTTTGGGACAGGGTTTCTCTGTGTACTTTTGGTGGCTGTCCTGGATCTTGCTCTGTAGACCAGGCAGGCCTCGAACTCACAAAGATCTGTCTGGCTCTGCCTCCCAAGTGCTGGGAATAAAGGTGTATTCCACCACCGCCTGGACAGATCCTGTTTCTAACTCAGAAGGAAAATCAAACTGACCCTCAGAGAGTCCTTCAAAGGTGAAGAATGGTACATCTTAAACTATCAAGTTTCTGATATTTTTTTCTTTTGCTTCCTTGGGTAACGCTTTGAAATCCTGGAAGCACAACATTATCCAGGTGAGAAGGAATAAAATAATGAAGCAAACATCTAATGTCTAGTGAGAGGAATGCTTTTAGAGGATCTGCTTTGCTAATAAAAAGACACTGGTCCCTGCTGTCATGAGTCTCCAGCCCACCCAAGGCATAGGGTGCACACAGCATAAATAAGACCATTGGAAAATGGTGAAAAGAATATATGATGCAGACCTGGTATGATGGGTCAGTGAGGGAGACAGCTGAGTCAGTAAAGTGGTTACCACGGGTGTAGGAATACCTGAGTTCAGATCCCTTGCACCTACTTAAAAGCCAGGCATAATGTTACGGTATTCAAATCCCAATGGTGGAGGAGCAGAGACAGATCCCTGGAACTCACTGACCAGCCAGTTTAGCCTATCAGTGAGCTCTAGTTTCAGTGATGAACACTGTCTTAAAAATTAAGGTTGACCAGGTGTGAAGGCACATGCCTTTGATCCTAGAGACAGAACTCTATGTGTTCAAGTCTAGCCCAGCCTACAAGTGAGTACCAGACTAGTCAATGCTACTTGGTGTGACCCATTCTAAAAAAACAAAACAAAACAAAACAAAACAAAAAACTGAAAGAGGTGGAAAAGCCATGAAGATTATGGCCTCCATGTGTAACAGCACACAAGTACATGCATATCCACATGCATAAATGTACATGTACACACATGCAGCACACACACACACACACACACACACACACACACACACACACACGTAGCAGCTGCCATATTCCATTACTTCCTTCTCTAGCATGTTTTCATTCTCTCTGTTCATGTTGAACTCTATTATCCACTATAAACTTACAAATAAAAGGTTAAAGGTGACAACCAAACACAAAGTCCTCTGTCATCTTAGAGCTTCCCTCCAGTTCAGCTGAGTCAGCCTCAGATTGGGTCTAGAGGCCTCCTTTCTGGTTACCAGTTGCACACTGCCCTCTGCTGTACGAGGAAGGCATTCTAGTTTCCTTTCTGTTTGCTGTGAAAAAACACTCAAAGCAAAAGCAGATAATGGATTATACAGTGCCAGGAGCTATTCCAGAGGGAGCCTACTCTAAATGTCTTGATCAGCAACACAGTCATCTTCTAGGACTCATACATGCACACTGAAGAGGGCCATGACATGGGTTTGTGATTTTGGAGTCAATCAAACATTCTTTTTTACCAGATAATAAGTTTAGAGTTCTCAGAGGTGGCTTTTAACAGAACACCCTGGTAATATACATGTTAATTTTGGAGAAAAGTGTCCCCAGCTGGCCACACTTGTCAATTTGTTGTCATGAGACTGTATCAAAGGTCCACTGGAAAGGTATGAAGGCTTTCATCTCTTACATCTCTTGACATGGAACAGACAGTGTGTTGTGAAGGAATTTAGGTGTTTTTTTTAAGAATGCATGACTGTCCAAAGCTGTGGAGGACTCTGGAGGAAGAGTATCCTGGCACATCAGTGAAGTGATGTCTGGCATATTGAAGCTGGAGAAAGGAGTAAGAACTATTTACCAAGGGGATACCAGTTTTATGGTAGTCAGGAATGCTGTGCCAAGAGCCCTTGCCACCTGAAAACCTAATTTTGGTTTTAGAAAGTGCTACTAAAGTACATACAGCAAGTTCCAATACAGCCAGGGGTATACATGGTAAGGAATATATATATATTTCAAGTCACTTAGCCACCATGTCTCAGCTGTCCCAGCCATAGAATCTTTTTGTTTTCCAAGACAGTGTTTCTCTGTGTAGTTCTGGTGCCTGTCCTGCATCTCACTCTGTAGACTAGGCTGCCTCTAACTCACAGAAATCTGCCTGCATTTGCCTCTGGAGTACTGAGGTTACAGGAATCCAGCAATTCTTGAGTGTAGTTGGAGTTTTCTCTGCTCCCTCCTGGGCTCGCAGCTGCTCAGACACAAAAAAACCACACAGAGGCTTATATTATTTTCAAACTATGTGACCTAATGTCTCAGGCTTCTCACTAGCTAGCTCTTACATTTCAAATTGACCCATTTCTATAAATCTATACTTTGCCATGTGGCTTGTGTATTACTGGTACTTTACACCTTGCTTCTTCTGGTGATGGCTAGCAGCATCTCTACAGCTCTGCCTTTCTACTTCCTCTCTCTCTAGTTGGAATGCTCCACCTAACATTATTCTGTCTCACCATTGGCTAAACAGCTTTATTTATCAACCAATCAGAGCAACACTTATTCACAGCTTACAGAACAACATCCCACACACTTCGCCTTTTCTTTCTAATCAAAAAGGAAGGTTTTAAACTTAGCATAGTAATATCACATATAACAAAACAGTTATCAAGCAACAATTAGAGTTAAAATATCTAGTCTATTTGTATTTGACAAAATTGAAGAATGTATTTTATCTTGTATCCTATATTTGTGAGTCTAAAGGATTATATCTAATTTATCTTTTATCATAACCAATGAAAATTATACCTATCTAGTCTTCAACTGCATCTAAGATCTCAGAACAACATAGTGTTACCTAAGTAAACAGGAAATGCAATGTAAGCAACTTTTAAAATTCTGGAAATGACAGAAACAGCTGTTTGCATGGACAGTCATCCAAAGTTCCCCTGTAACTTTGGGTCATCAATGCTTAGAGCAAAGGACATGGTCAACAAGTCAAAGCAACACCCTACAGAATGAGAAAAGAACTTCACTGACCCCACATCTGACAGTGGGCTGATATTTAGAATGTATGAAGAACTCAAGAAATTAGACATCAAAATGCCCAACCATCCAATTAAGAAATGGCCTATAGAGTCTCTTGCTGCAGCAAGGCGAGTGGGAGCACCTGGATTGCGAGCTCAGAATAATACTCTACGGGTTGTAAGTAAATGGCAGACAAGCCAGACGTGGGGGAAATCACCAGCTTCAATAAGGCCAAGCTGAAGAAAATCGAGAAGCAGGAGAAGAACTCCCTGCTGACCAAAGAGACCATTGAACAAGAAAAGAGGAGTGAAATTTCCAAAAATCTTAGACTGGAGGATTCCCCCACCCCCCCCCACCCCACCCCACCCAACACTGTCATCTCTGAGACCCCCTTGTGATGCGGAGGAAGAGCCACAAGCTCCACTGTGAACCCAGGCACTCCGTGGGACTCTGAAGGGGGGCCCCTCACTAATCGGACTGCCAAATTTCACCAGTTTTCCCTGGGATATTATAGAAACTTATTTGTATAATTGATGAAAATAAAACACAGCTTGTGACATGGCTTTTCTATATTTCTTTCAGAAGGACTTTAAAGCCTTGAGAAAGGTCCTGGCTTCTGCCCCAACCCTGGCCCTGACAAGCATTCCTAAGTCATTCCACTTGTATGTGAGTGAGGCCAGAGACATTGCCCAGGGGATCCTCACCCAAAGCATGGCACACTTAAAAAGAACAGTAACATATCTGTCCAAGAGACTTGACCTAGTCACAGCTGGATGACTGGCATGTATAAGGGGCACAGCTGCCACCACCTTGATGGTAAAAGAAACTGACAAATTGACTTTGTCACAAACTGTTCCTGACAGCTCCACACTGTTGGTACCCTCTTGAGGGGAGCACCTGAGATGTCTAACCCCAGGTGACTGAATACCAACCACTGCTTCTGGATCAATTCTGTATTTTATCAGCCCTCAACCATGCCAGTCTTCTGACAGTTCAGAACCCCACAGAGCCTCTGCATGACTATCTTGTGGTGACTGATCCAATCCAGTATATTGGACCTGACCAGACTAACTTCCTGTTAACAATACCAGACAAGGTATTGTTCACAGATGGAAGTTGTTTCATCCAAAATAGAATCAGGTTTGCAGGGGGAGTGGTGGAAACCCAAGGTAAGTCTATCTGAGCACAATCTTTAAGCAGGAGAACCTCAGCTCAGACTCTAGAGCTTTTAGCTTTGACTCAACCACTCCACCAGGGAAAAGACAAGGCTATCACCACATATGCAGACAGCCAATATGCTTTTACCACAGTCAAAGTCCATGCGGCTCAGTACAGTCAAAGTGAATTGCTAACCTCAGCAGGGAAAGAAGTAAAATATAGAGAAGAAATCAGCACTATTGGAAGCTTTCTGGTTGCTCAAGAGGTTGGCCATTGTCCATTGCAAAGAACAGAAGAAAGTGGGGCTCCTCAGAAGCCAGAGGCAACAGAGCAGCTACCCAGGAAGTGGCCTTAGAACCAATGGGGCCTCTCTCCTGGTAGCCTAGATTATTGGACCACCCACCATGCACCCTGGGGCAATATTAACTGGGTTAAATAAGAACTGGCCAAGTGATAAACAAAGATGTTGGATGCTGCTGGACCACAGAGCCAACTTTCCCAAGAGTCTGGGAAAAGTGACTGGTTACAGAGCTCCACCAAGGTGTGTTTCTAGAAGACACAACCACTGGTCAACTCTTCAGACTCACATTTGAAAACCTTGATTAAACATACCACGTTTAGATGTGCCACCTGTGCTCAGGTAAACTCCAATGGATCTGGGCTTGAGGAAGTGGGCCTGGAGAACGTTGGGAGTTGGATTTTACTGAAATTTAGCCTATGACTTTTAGCTATAAATATTTGCTGGTGCTTTTAGACACCTTCCAAGGATGCATGGAGGCATACCCCACCCAAACAGAATCTGTTCCAGTAATTACTAGGAAACTTCTTCAGGAAATAATTCCCAGGTTTGGACTGTCCCTAGCTTTGGTGTCTAGCAATGTCTAGGCCTTCACAGGCAAAATGTCTCAAAATCCTACCCTAGCTCAAATAAACAAAATTCCCTCTCAAATTGCCTTGGAACTGCTAACACTACTCACAGGAGGCCTGCACAGAGCTGGGATATTGTCACTTATAGGGTTAGAGAAACAAGGCCAATTCAGACAAATCATTCAGATATCTTGGCATCCCTTGCTTCCATGGAGTTGAGTGATGGGGGAAGCTGCTGTCTCCTATGGACGTCTTGCCCTCTTAAGTTTTCTGGGCTCAGGACAAGGCAATCCTCTCAAGGAATCCTCTAGAGTTGAGTAATCCCTCACTCTTCCTCTCCATCTGGGGGAAAACCCCTCTTCTTTCTTTCAGCTTCTCCCACCTGGGCCTGGTATTACTGAAGCTTACACCTCTTGGTGTTAGGATGCCAGTACTCAGGGGCCTGCTATTTGGACTGCTGTTTTGCACAATTTACGAGAGGTAGTGCACCATGCTTACATCATGGCTTTCCTGATGCATGCTGAAGTTAGCATTAACAGCACTCTGTGCTGCCCTTGTCCGTTCTGATTTGTCATGAAGTATTCAGTTTCTTTGGGCTCATGGCCTCAGCTTTTTATTTCATGAGCTAAACATTAGTCTTTACTGTTTGAAGAAAAGAAATTCATTTGAAAATAAGATAGCTACAACTCTACCTTCAAGTGAGCTCTTGCCTTTTCCAATTTCAAAAAACCTATATCTTCAACACAGTCTCCTTTAGAGGAATAGGAACATTTTCTGTTTTCAAGTTATTCAACAGAAGAGTCACTTGTCCATGGCTTGGTAACCTTTACTTTTTATGTGGATGGTGTGTGATGTATATGTGTGTCCGTGTGCACATGTACACTTGTGATTACAGAGGATTGATATCAGAGTCAAACATGTTCCTAGCTTGTTCCCCACATGATATATACTGGCAGGGTCTGTTCCTGAACTTAAACTCAGCAACTAAGGTAGTCTTAATCACCCTCAGGAGCCACAGTCTCTGCCTCCTGAACCTGAGCTTATGATGCATGTGAGCTGACATACCTGTTAAGCTTTTATGTAGCCAGTGCTTTTTCCACTGAGCTCTCTGCTTAGCACCAACCTGCATTTTGACTTTGCTAATTTCCCCTGATCATGTCCTCTTTATTAGATTAACTAAAATTAATTCAGTCTGACTCTTTTTTGTTTTATTATTATTATTATTATTATTATTATTATTATTATTATTAATTTTGGTTTTTAGAGAGAGGGTTTCTCTGTGTAGGTTTGGTGCCTTTCCTGGATCTGTCTCTGTAGACCAGCTGGCTTCAAACTCACAGAGATCTGCCTGGCTCTGTCTTCCAAATGCTGGCATTAAAGGCGTGCACCAACACCTTCCAGCTTTTGTTTTTGTTTAATTTTAGCACAAATTTCCAAAGTTATCATCCCTAGACCTCTCCAAATACTAATGAGACTATTTTGGCGATGTTTTTAGATAACCTAAACACAACATGGGGTAACATGACAATTCGGCCTTGATGTTGTCTACATCACCTTTCCACAAACTTGCAAAGGTGGAGGGCCAACCATGTGGACTTTTAAAGTGTCTTACTGCATGACTGTTCACTAAACTAAACACAGGTGAGTTATTGAAAAACTGTATTTCTTGGAAGATTTTTTTCCCTTGTCTCAATTACTTTATGCTTTTAAGTAAGTTTATGTTTGTTACAACTGAACTCATTTTTATAGCTGATGCTTGCTACATCAATTAGAGTGTACCCAAGGTCAATTATAACCCTACTATGATCCTAGATGTAAGTGCCCTGAAATGATCTGAGTGCCACGACTTCAGTATTAATCTCTGCAGACATACCAGTAAACATTTATGTCTTCCTATGTGCATCGCATTATAATATTCAATGCTGTCTATACATCTGATGTCCACACACTGATTATAAGTTGTCTGCCATTTCAGTTTTTTTTTTTTTAATACGAGATCATGCTACCTCCAGTAATGGGAAAGGACCATAAGCTTCTGGGTGCTCATTCCATTTTTACCTCTGGAAAACTGCAAGACTCAATGCTTGGTTGCCATTATCACTACAGAAAGGGATCCCCCCACAGAGAGAAGTAACACTTATACCAGTATCCAACTAGGTGAAAAAAAGGACTTTACCAGAGTTACAGGAATATGGATGAGGGGTTGCTTAGCAGAGCAGAAATGACTCAAAGTTAGTTTTGTCCCCAAAGCCTACCTCAGCAGGAGGGATGGCTTACCAAATCTGGAAACCCTCAACACACTATACAGCCTGAGGGCAGAAAACCAGGTTGCAGTCTTTCCAGGTGGCTGTTAGTCTGAGTCTCTTCCAGGCAGCTCAACTGGTCTTTGCTCCTTCTAAGCAGTTCTGCTGGTCTCTTCCAGGCTGCTCCACTGCTCTGAGAAAGACTCTCAGGAGTCTTTACTATTTATACAGCCTTGGGGAGGGCGGGGCCAACTGAATTAGGTCAGTTTCAGAAATTTCCAGAAAGTATTTTGAGTTGTTTACTCCTTTTGTTTTTTCCCTGGGAGCTGAGGACTGAACCCAGGGCCTTGTGATGGCTAGGCAAGCTCTCTACCACTGATCTAAATACCCTGCCCCTGTTTACTCATTCTTAAGGAGCTTTTTTTTGTGTGATTGAATGTTTCAATCCAGAAGGAAACTGCTATAAAACAGCAGTAAAAATGAATCAATGATAAAAATGTGCATGTGAGCCTGTCATCCTCTTTATTATACCTCCCAGAGAAGGCACATAATGCTTGGAAATTAATGTGGAATCATAAATTTCAGCTACCTAGTAATATAGTATAATAGGCCACAAAAGAAACCCTATCATCTTCATTAAACATACATGTTTCTGACACATTTTGGATATAACAGAGCTTGTTGTTATTCCTGGGGAATAGATCAGTTTATATTTACAAAACAAGACTGTTGAGGGGGCAGAAGAATGATACAGGGGTAGGGCTACACACAGTAGGATCCCAGGTCACAGTATACTCAAGCTTGTGGGGAGGACATGCAACAGAGAGCATCAGGCTACACCACAGCACAGAACACATATGCCACCTGATACTTGAGAGTGCATGTGCTGGTACTCTGTTGAATACAGGAAATACTAGCCAAGGATTCAGAATTGCCCAAAAGGCCCTGTTTTAGGGATTTCTATCAAAACTGTGTATAGGGTGACTGCAATGCCACTGAGTAGATCTGACTTGGCTCAGAGGGAGCAGCCTTCTATAAGATTCAAAACCAGTGGTTTGCAACCTTCCTAATGCTTCAAACCTTTAACTCAGTTACTCCTGTTGAGGTGACCTCACACACCATGAAATTATTTCATTGCTGCTTTGTAACTGTAATTTTGCTATTGTTATGAGTCCTAATGGAGATATCTGACATGCAGGATATCTGATAAACAACCCCATATGGGTCACAACTCACAGGTTGAGAACAACTGTTCTAAACAAAGGTGATGTAGACAGCACAGGGCCTGATATGGGAAAGAAGTAGTATGGCAGTGTAGGACAGATGGAGAAGGGAAGAATTTACAAGGCATACATTAAGTGGTTCAAGCCAGAGAAAAAAGGATTGAAGATGACTAGAGAGAGAAGGACAGAAACAGAGAACAGAACCTGGTATAGACAATGAGAGGACTTCCTTATCCCAAATACTGCGATGAATATTCAAGTAACCTTCCTCAAAATTCTTCTAGAAAGTAGGGGTTCAAGAATAGGGTTCCATTCAGATGAGATCTTCATATGATATCATATAGCAGAGAGACCCATTTGTCACCAAGAATAACATTTCACACCCATGGGATCTGGGAATAATGTCCACACAAGGTAAAGCTAAGAAAAGGTCTTTGCACCTAGGAAGAGTCTTTTGAAATAAGCTTATGGCTCTAACCCATCATTAGAGTCAGCCTCAGAACAGGCTCAAACCTTAGGAGATAATTCAATCCTAACCAGCTTTCATAGAAGCTGCCTGAAGCAATGCTACTGCCATATGATTTATAAGTAGATGTCAAGTATATATGTCAGGAGTGAAGGCTCAATACTAAATTATGAATACCTGTGGTCCTAGATGAGAGGTCCAGGAGCTCAGGGATGTCAATGTTACAGCATCACATCTATGAAAGGAAAATGATTACTGAACTCTTCAACAGTTGAAATGGAGACAGTTTCCGGGGAGCTTCAAGACAGGTATAGGGAAAGAAGATAACCTCAGATTCAGGTGTGGGCCAAAGTCAAGACGGCTTGTGGTAAAGTCTCCTCTTTGGCATAAGCTCAGATTCAGGTGTCTGCCACAGTCAAGACAGGCTGTAGTCAAGTCTCCTATTTGGCCTAAAGACTGAGCTATCAGGTCTCCAGCCCCAACAGTAGAGAAAGATAAGTTCAGCTACTTCTTCAGTGATGTCATGCATTTAGGGCCAAAACTGAGGTCACTGTCACTAAAATGAAGTCTGGTTGGATCTAGCGAGATGGCTTGGTGGTTAAGAACATGTGGTATTCTTGCAGAGGGTCTGGGTTCAGATATCATCACCCACACTTTGATTCACAACTATTCCTAGCTCCATTTCCAGGGTATCTGATACCCTCTTTTGACCTCCATAGACACCAGAAAGGTACATAATATACATACATACATACATACATACATACATACATACATACATACAGGCAAAAGAGTCATACACATAAAGTAAAAGAAATAAATCTAAAAAAAAATGGCAGCCTGGAATTGTTGGAATTCACAGTTTCAGAGCAGCAGGTAGAGTAGTGGACAGAAATCTACTCACATAAATCCTTTGTAGGAAGGCATCATTCTGGCTGAATAATGATAATAAGATTTTGTCTAAGTCAGGCAATGGTTCCCAGACTTCTTCTAGGTGTGTTCAAGGATGAGGATACAGAGCAGAGCCTCCTCTCCTTCCTGTACTTTCTTTTCAACCAAGGCCAATTCTCTCGGATTATTTAAGTCCTTGCCACCTTCTAAGGTTTTGAACAAATTATTAGTTCATCATTTTTTTTGACCCAGCAACAGTTCATAGATGGGAAATGTCTCCTAATAATCTTTGAAAGTCATTAAAAGTCCATGATCGATCTCTCCTAACTTGCATCTATTGGGGTATAATTTGTTATAGACCTATTTTATATCATAAATAATTAATAGAATCTCCTCTTTGCATCTTTTCAGGAGCAATTTGTAATCTCCAACACGGTAAATTTTCTTTACTTCTGGGAATCTGTCAGGAAGAGGGTGACTGATGCTAACCCACATCCAACAGTAGATAACTCAGGTCCCTATTACTTTTCTGAAGAGGTGTCATATGCTATATTCCACATGCCAAGTATTATTTCAAAAACTTCCTGAATATTTGCAAATTTACCTTCAATCCAACAGAATTAAGAAACCCCATCAACATTCTCAGTGATAAGAACTAAGGCAAATATTACTTGTGGAATTTAACAGAGATTATACATTATCACAATCTGAGATAATTATTTCTTAAGCAGATCATTTTTCTTTTGAGGGGAGGGAGTATGTTTTG